>NW_025813787.1:0-128291 GCF_021917145.1 Hypomesus transpacificus
TGAGAGGAGAGGGTGGAGGGGGAGAGGAGAGGGTGGAGGGGGAGAGGGTGGAGGGGGGAGAGGAGAGGGTGGAGGGGAAGAGGAGAGGGGGAAGAGAGGGGGAGAGGAGAGGGTGGAGGGGGGAGAGGAGAGGGGGAAGAGAGGGGGGAGAGGAGAGGGTGGAGGGGGAGAGAGAAGGTGACCTGGAAAGTATGACAGTCTAAAAGGTCATTTATTAAAGGGTGCCACCTTGTACCTTCTCACACACACTTTGTACTAACACACACATCTTAATATACACACACACACTCGCTACTGCCTTGATTATTTCATCATTTGTGGGATAGCTACTGTGTCTGACAGGCACAGTCAGCACAATTACTAGCAGAAGACACACACACACAAGTGGTCCTGCTCTCTCTCTCACTTAATCTTTCTCCAATTTTCAGAGTCTGTCTGTTTCTGTCCATCCATCCACATCTCCTCCCTCCCTCCCTCGCACGCACACACACACACAGATCCTAATGATGGTAGAGTTGGCTCACCTTGTCACTCAGGTCTCTGGAGACGTAGAGGAGAATATCCCGAGCAACATCTGCAAACAGCTGCTCCCCAGACACCTGCACACACACACACACAGGGTAGACCACTGTAATACAACCACACTAAACCATGTCACCTATTTGAAGTGCTGAACAAGCCAGTTCTCATCTGCTCATTAAACAAAGCTCCAGTGAGTGTGTGTGTGTGTGTGTGTTCAGTCAGTCCCTGGTGTATACCCTCATTAACAGTTCCATAGGCCATCAGTGATTATATATAGATCCCATCCTCAGCAGCCAGCCCTCTCCAGCCTCCACCCCTGTGAGTGTGCCAGGGTGGCAGCACTGCCGGCTCTGACCACCAGAGGGCAGCAGAGCGCCAGGGCTGCAGTGAAGTTGCTCACCTGGTAGGCAGTGATGTAGGCCACAGACAGCTGGGCCTGGTCGTACAGCATCTTCTCAAAGTGAGGAATGTGCCAGGAGGAGTCTGTGGAGTAACGATGGAATCCCTGAGGAGAGAGAGAGAGATAAGTAACTGAGTGTGTGTGTGTATCTGTAGCTGAGTGTGTGTGTGTGTGTGTATCTGTAGCTTAGTGTGTGTGTGTGTGTGTATCTGTAGCTTAGTGTGTGTGTGTGTGTGTATCTGTAGCTTAGTGTGTGTGTGTGTGTGTATCTGTAGCTTAGTGTGTGTGTGTGTGTGTATCTGTAGCTTAGTGTGTGTGTGTATCTGTAGCTTAGTGTGTGTGTGTACCTGAGCCACATGGTCATGTATCCCCCCCAGGGCCATCATGCGGAGGGTGTGCAGGGTCATCTGGAGCGCCTCCGCCCCCTCCTCCAGGGAGCGGTTCACAGCCCAGTAGGACAGCAGGAACATCAGATTCACTGGGAGGAGGGAGAGAGAAAAAAGTTCACAGCCCAGTAGGAACTGTGTGTGTGTGTGTCTGTGTGTGTGTGTGTGTGTGTGAGCGGACCTGGAGAGGGGAACTTGGGTGCGTCCCTGAAGCCTCCGTACTCCTCCTCGTAGGAGTGAGCAAGCTGCTGGAAGCAGCGGTGAGCCACGTCTGGCGCCGGGGGCGGAGTCTCGCCTGGCTGGCCTGCGATGGCTGTCCCCTTCCGCAGCGCCTCTAGAACCTTCTCCCCGCTCGACTCTAGCGCCGCGCGGTTACTCTGCCACTGCATCACATGCACACACACACGCACACGCACACGCACACACACACACACAGAGGATACTGTAGTATCCTACACCACAGAACACTGTCCAACTCTACACTGATACTATGACACCAAAACCAACAGAACAGAGGAAAACATAAAAGATAGGAGAAGATAGAAGAGAGGAGAACATAGAAGATAGGAGAAGATAGAAGAAGATAGAAGAGAGGAAAACATAGGAGAGAAGAGAAGATAAGAGGAGAAGATAGAATAGAGGAGAACAGAGGAGAAGAGAGGAGAAAAGAGGAGAAGATAGAAGAGAGGAGAACAGAGACCAACAAGAGACACACAGCACCCACAGGACCCTCACCTGCTCTGTGATTCTGGTCAGGACTGTTTTCAGGCCGGGCCGCCGCCCATTGTCCCTGGGGGGGAAGTAGGTGCCCCCGATGAAAGGTCGAAGTTCGGGGGTCAGCCACACGCTCATGGGCCAGCCCCCGCCCCCGCTGGTGGCCTGGACGAAGGTCATGTAGACCTTGTCCACGTCGGGTCTCTCCTCGCGGTCCACCTTGATGCAGACAAAGTTCTCGCTCAGCATTCGTCCGATCTCCACGTCCTCAAACGACTCTCGCTCCATCACGTGACACCAGTGGCAGGTGGAGTAGCCCACTGACACACACACACACGCACACACACACACGCACACACACACCTGAGTGTTAATGAGGCCCAACAACAGATCCTAGCTCTGGGAAATATCTGGAGCAGAGCGATGTTTAAATCATTAAATGATCGTGTTCTACTTTTTTACTGTACCGAGGTCTGAAACTCATTTGTTGTTACAGCCTTGTACCTGAACATTGGAGTTTCTTTCAGGATAAATTAAGTGAATTGAGTTTAATTGAATTGATCTGAAGTGATCTTGAGATGTCAAACAAATCCTGGATGTGGATGAACACATGAACACTTATCACATCATCTACACTGTGTGATCACATGAACACTGTGTGATCACATGAACACTGTGTGATCACATGAACACTGTGTTATCACACTGTTATAAACATGGTCATAGCCACTACCAGAGGCACTGCATGTCATCTTAAACAGAGGCTGGTTATGAATCACCTGACAGGAATATTGGCTTATCTTCACTCTTGGCTTTGTCAAAGGCCTCCTGTCCCCATGGGTACCTATGAAATTGCATCAGAACACAGTTTTAAGTAACTTCTTTAAGTCGGTAAAGCCGTGTGTCATAATTTTACACACAACGTATTTTAACTGTAAACTTGTTGAGTTTGCTTGTCTCTTGCTAGCCAGGGCTGGTGTGTGTGTGTGTGTGTGTGTGTGTGTGTGTGTGTGTGTGTGTGTGTCTGACTCACCAGTCTACCGGGTTGTATGCGTGCTGCAGCAGGTACGGAGACTTCTCTTTAGCCAGTCGGTTGGCGGTTCGGGGAGGTGAGGGTGTGGGGCTGGTGGACCCTGGCCCCTTGCTTCCAGATGCCATAGTCCTACACAGTAAACAACCAGATAACTAGCTAATAATGTCCCTGAAAGACAGGATTATCATGTAAGATATACAGTACATTAACTCAGATGTTTCAAGTTTATGAGTATATTCTAGCGACCGTTTTGTCAGACTGCTATCAATTATTATGAACCTCGCCACCACGCCCACCGCCCTTGACAGGCGTAAAATATGTCAGCGCCCTCCAACATCGGGCACGTGGATCCAGCCAGGAACTATTTTCTTACAGTACTTCAGTAGCTTATAAACATTAGCTGACCAAGCTAGCTAGTTAACCATATGAACTAGATTACAAAATTTCCTCGGGTCGTTTTAGCGCTAGCTAGCCTAACTAGCTGCTATCGGCTAACTACAAAAACTACGAGATTTGTCTTTAAAATGTTTGTTTGTAGAGGACTGAGTAAACAACCTACCAACAACACACTATCAGCAAAGCTAATTCAGTGGCCAGATCTGATCATAAAACCTCTGTTTGGATAGCGAATAATGTTATAAGCTAATTAGCTTGAGAGGCAGAGCTATCTTCAAAACATCTGAGCAGCATAGAATGGCAATTACTCATTTACATACTACTGCTAGCTATAGGCTAGCGCTACTAGCTTTCTCCTTATCTGTGGTCGAAGACTTGCTAACCTCCAGTTCTCCTGATAAATCGGTTACATAATGTTTGTCCCAAATGTACGGTGACATTAACTTACTACCTGAAGCAGTAACGGGCCGCTTGGGGACCCAGACGGGGAGATTTGTCAAGGGGTGGAACAAGGGTTAAATGTCCGACGGCCCGACTGCTCTCCGGGTTATTCAGCGGCGTCTCTGCTCCCAGGAAAGCGATACTCAACAAGCGAGCTGGGTCTGCACTGCTATCTATTTTTGAAGTTGTCCTTCTCCATGCTAATCTTAACATCTTAATCCAATGCCCCGTCAAGGCTGACTCACTTGTTTTAACTCTGCAGGGAAATCTGGGTGCAAGCGAGTCTCCAGATCATGTCTGGGACTCTGAAAATCCAGCATCAATTCTAAACTGATGGTGGCAGTGTTGGAGCGATAATGAACGGGTCCTTCCTTGCGGGTGCGCGACATCATGATGTTTTCTCCTGTTGCTTGAATGTGATTAACTGTGTGTTTGCTTATAGTGTAGGCTACTCTAGGACACCAGTATCACTGTATCGCTTTTTAAATGCCATACTGTAATAAACAGGGCGGGAACCACAGAGTAAAATACTTGCTGCAAAGAGTCACTATAGGCATTTTGTCTAGCTCTAACGGGAAATTATAAACCTTTTATAGGCAGGCCTAGGCTATGCCTTATAGTAGGCTATAACCAGAGGAGCACAGTTTACCATTGAGTTTGATGACAAGGGGCATAAACTCCATCTGAACAGCCTTCGATTGAAACTGCTTCACTTCTGTCCTGGGATTTCACAAGGGCATGTCTTAGGTCCTTTCTTCCTATTCTTCCTATAATATTTACAGTGGACATTCCTCCCATGTCTCACTTGGTCATGAATGATGCATCACTAGAAACCACTTTCTGGATTAACCATTTACCACCAGATTTATATATATTTTTAATCCACGATTGGACGCAATGGCTAGGCTACCTCCACCCGTTAGGCAGGTTTGCCGTTTCCAGATTGAAATCTCTGTCTGCAATACCGCTCTCGGCCTCTACGCAACTTCGGCGCTCTCACACTTGCCAGGCATAGACGGTAAAAGAAAGCACACGCAGCGATTGACTGGTTGGGCAACCCTGGATACAGGACAGTTAACCGTTCGTTTTTCGTCT
The DNA here is from genome assembly GCF_021917145.1 of Hypomesus transpacificus. NCBI lineage: Eukaryota > Metazoa > Chordata > Actinopteri > Osmeriformes > Osmeridae > Hypomesus > Hypomesus transpacificus. The sequence continues at coordinate 4,988 of NW_025813787.1, forward strand.
GCAAGTCTCTAGAAATCTGGCACTTTAGTGAACGAAATTAAAAACAGTACCGGTGTTTGTGAACGTGCCGTTCACAAACACCAGAATGAAGGCATTCACAGTATTGTTCATCAGGCAGTAAGAACAGTACGTTCAGTTCACGTTGACCAAAATTATGAACGAGTTCATGAACTTCAGTTCAATGAACGCGCTCAGACGCAACACTGTCCACCTTCACCCCTAAGGCATGTTTTGATCATTTTATTGAGACCGTTGTTTGTTCTTTTACACATTCAGAACAGGCTTGAAGAAAGGTTTGTATTTTACATGTTTGGTTGTGCTTTTAGAAAACTGTTTTATTTTGATGATCAAAGACGACTGCCAACGACCCTAAGTCTTTAGACTTCAGTCTCCTTCCTCAATTGACTAATTCAAAAGCATTTAACCGCATGTTAGTTGATTCTTCCCGTTGGCCTATCTACATCATCTAGACAAATTTGTATTATGAATTTAAGGCTATTTGTATAATAAATGTTTTGCCTACAGTCTATAATATTGTGAACGATAGGCTAAGAACTTTCTACAGGCAGTTAGGCCATTGTTACAGAGACATAACGGCTTGTTCAATGTAAATGTAAGCTACACTTAAATTCACTGAAAATATTAGAGGAAGTTGCTAAACGTCAAACTTAACACAAATAGGGGAACATGGGGGTATAATACATATCATGTGATCTAGCATGTAAACGAAACTGCCATGTATGCAAGACTATAATGCTGATTTAGAGATAAGCAGCTGTCTTTGTTCACACAAGAAAAGTTAAGGACGTGTTATTCGCTATATAACTAAGTGTACGTGAGGCCTGCACTGAAAATATTGTACCAGGCTGGCATTGTGCTTTCAAGGTATTTATTGTGACAGACGTTGGGTGGTGACAAGGCAACAGGTAACCTGGTCCTAATATATATGTGCTTCTATATGTGCTTCATGTTTTGGCTACCCGCAATGTTTTGTGGGCTATTTGTTGTTATTATCAGTGACTTATGCACTTTGTAAAGCTCTCTCTAGGAAGTCGCTTTGGATAAAACTGTCTGCTAAATTAATACATGTAAATTTAATAACTTTTCAAGAACCTATAAGGTTGGTTTGCACGTGAAATATCGGCACGTTCAGTAAGAGGGTAAGCCTGTGAAACCCCCTCAGATCTGAGTTTCCCGCCTATTCTGTTTCCTCCAGGTTCTTGAATGGCTTCAGAGCTGGAAGAGGGAACAGGAGAGCTGGAGGAGTCCGGGAATGCTGATTGGATGTCTAAACTACCTGAAAAATTACAGACAAGACCGCTGTGGGAGTTGGCCATACCTGGTAAACATTTAGACTTTATGTAGCTTATAAAAAAAAATGTATAAATGATTTATATAATATTATTAAACAATATTTAATAAAGATGTATTTTATTTTACCTTGTGTTTCTCAGCCTGGTTTAGCCAAGGAGCTCTCCACCTTTATTACTAATTTGAAAACTATTTGATAAATGGAATATAAAGCATATTAAAGCAAACCCCCCCCCCCCCCCCCCGAGTTGACGGAATTAAACATGTATTTATTTTTCTAGTAGTCATCATGAAACGAGGAAGGGACTTTGCAGCCTTGTTTGCCCCAGTAAAAAAGTTAGAGAAACATATCAAGGTATTGAGAGAGCTGAGGAGCTGGAAGAAGGAGAGCCTTTTGTATGATTTTAATGTAAAGCAAAATTAAAGTATTTCATGTTTAAATATTATTTGTTTCCGCTTTAATGTGCCCCTCTGATTAACCCCCCCCCCCCCCTTGGCCCCCCCAGTAAAAATGTGTCTAGAACCGCCACTGGGTATTTAACAATGATTAAACATGGACTTACCTGAACGTGAAGCACGGGCACCATCTTGCAGTCTCTTTCTTTTTTTCTTCCCCTAACTCCTGTTATCTTTTTAAGCCCATTTTAGAAAAGTTGACCTAGCCGTCAAAGTTTATCAGGCCACCGAGATAGGGAAGAGCACCCGCAGCGTGCTTGAGGAGGTTGAGTGTGTACTTGTTTTGTTGTTGGGAGGGGGTTCATCATCGTAACTTTTTTTGAGCGTTTAAATAGGCTATATCTCGTGTTCGGCCTGTTTTGTAATATACGTGCCATATTTCTATACTAAAATAATATTGGCATTATGAGTATTATAATTATGATGATTTTTCAGTTGGCTATTTGTTGATCCCCCCTCAGGAGTTGGTGCCCTACGCACAGCACGTAGTGCGCGTTATGGGAGCGGCGGCACTTCTACTATACTACACAAACAGTTCGAACGAGTTGCAATAAAGTACTCAGGAAAGCTAGGACTGCGTTAATAACGTGATATAACATTTTAGTTGACATTGTCCAGGGCCCCTTAGATGTCATGTGCCCCTGGACAAGTGCCCATGTGCCCTAATGGTTAATCCGGCCTTGCCGTTTTCAAAAAGTGGTTCGGACATGTCCAAGCCACATAATGAAACGTACTCGGCTGATTTTTTTTTGAGTTTGAGGATTTGGCGGGCGATGCTGCTGCGTCCTGCACAAACTGGCATGTTCGTGTTTATTCGTGTGTTTCTTTGTAGGTAGCCATGACACAATGTGCTATGACTTGGACCGTAATTCGCCTGTCATGGAACCGGACAAGCTAGTCCAGTTGGACCAGCTGTTTCCCTCCTTGGTGAGGCCAATCATCTACAGATGGGCTTCAACCCAGGTACGTAAACACGCTAGGCCTGCAAGATAGATGTGTGAGTTAATTTAAATGTTTATGTTAAGACATGGCATATATTTTTATTTAATTTCACACAAATATCAATCACTATGTCACAACGCATACTATAAAACCGTTATATACAAAACGGGTTGTGTGTGAACTGCAGCTGGCTTGTTCCAGGAATCTGGAGTCATAGAGCAGCTGAAACTCGGGGTTCGTTTCTTTGATCTGAGGATTGCCCACAAGCCTGACGACAGTAGCAACACACTTTACTTTGCACACGGCCTTTTCACCCACAGCACTGTGGAGGTAAGACTATACCCACAGTACCTCATGCATCACTGAAATCATTTGTTTAACTAAAACAGAATAGTATGTTTACCCTGTTAATCACCACAAAATATCCATGGAAAGCTTCCAGTTTAGAAAATACTTGTAAGAAACAGTCTTACTTAGTGGATAAGTGTGTGTCAGAGTGTCCTCAGTGAGATCCACAGCTGGCTGGAGAACCACCCGAAGGAGGTTGTGATCTTGGCCTTGTCCCACTTCCACAAGCTGAGTGACTCCAACCACGAACTCCTTGTGTCATTCATCAAGACGCTGTTTGGATCCAAACTCATTCGTCGACAGGTACTGAACGAAACCCTGAACTAGAAAACGAACTTTAAGATAAGAAACACTGAGAATCACTGTGTTTAGTACTTGATGTTGAGGACAGAATCAAACATAAGAGTTTAATCACACTTTGCTGCTTGTCATGAATGTTTGATGAACTCGCAGACAGGCCTACACAGTCACACACACACTGAAAGTGTTTTGATGTCAGCTTAATGTCCTCATGTGACACCACAGGACGACCCTAAGCTGCAGAGCTGCTGGGGGTCTAAGAAGCAGGTCATCGTCTCCTACGACTTCTGGAGGGCCTCTGACCAGAACCTGGAGCTGTGGCCTTCTGTCCCATACCACTACGGCGACACTCTGGACCCAGAGAAGGTGATAGCAGTGCTGGATCAGAAGCTTCAGGAAGGAAGACCAGGTTTGGGAACCTGATTCACTACGCACCATCACACTGAACTAGGTGTTGTTGTTGCATTATTCAGATATTGTTGTTAGGATTTGTGCAGGATCATGTAGGCTATACAGTATCTTATGTTGCTACGACACCCTCTCTGATTGACAGCTCGGTTCTTTGTCTCGGGGCTGAACCTGACGCTGCCTGAGAGTCCAGAGGAGGTGTTGAAGCACGTGCTGGGCTCCCTGCGTCACACCACGCTGGCCTGTCTGCCTCGCCTGCTGGACTGGGTGAAGACACAGACTCCAGGACCAGGCAGGACCTGCATCAACATCATCTGCTCCGACTTCGTGAACCAGATGGAGTTTGTTTCCCTCGTCATCAAACTCAACGATAAACTTCTGTTAGCAGAGGAAGACTCCACCACTGGGTGATCTGATTCTGAATACTGAAACTGGAGTCACAGTTTGTGTGTAGAGGTCATAAGTTGTAATACTTCAAACCCTGCCTTCTCTCTTTGAGATAACTGTCAGCTTTGTTTACACAAATCTGCTAACCGCGTAGATTCCTTTTCTGTTTAGTTTGATGATTGAATATAGCCTGTCATAGTTATGTCGCTTCAACAAATAAACGATTCACTCATGGGTGTTTCCTCCCACACTCACTCGACAAGATTTTTAAAAACACGTTTAAACAAACTCGACCAGCTTATTCAAGATGCTACAACTCATTATCGTTTAATCATGCAGAGGAAATTCATTGGCTTTTTACTGTCAATCCGCCCTGCCCTCTCACTCCCAACACAAAGCAGGTTGCCTGATCATTCACCTGCCTCGTTCTAAACAGGTCGACATCAGTGACAACTGTCACACAGGTCATCAAAATCATGTTGGTCATGTTGGTCAGGATCTCGTTTTCAAGCGGACACTTTGTTTTTATGGCTCAGGGGTGCGTTCACAATTGATCTGGGTTTGATTACTTTGCCTTGGCCAGGCCCACTGCGTTCTTGGCCCTGCTGAAGATCGTGTAGTACTGCCTGATGAACACGTCCCCCAGGATCCACCGGCTGGAGTCCAGGCTTCCAAACCCGGTACGACAGCCATAGTTGTGGGACTGTAGAGACAGAAGCAGTTAAACCAGACAGACAGGACAGAGACCGTCTTCCTGGAAAGCACTGAACTCACACACACACAAATACACACACACAGACATACACACACACACAAACACACACAGCAGGAAACATACCTTAAGCACAGAGGCAGCGCCTGGGATAGTAAAGGCATGTCCGTTGATGTTGAAAGTCACCGTGGGCATTTTGTCAACAATGATACAATTCACAACATGCTGAAAGAGAGAAAAGTGTAAAGCACACCACAGTGTAAAGTAACCACACCTCTGCTACAGTACCACAGTGTAAAGTAACCACCTCTACACTACAGTACCACAGTGTAAAGTATCCACATCTCTGCTACAGTACCACAGTGTAAAGTAACCACCTCTCCGCTACAGTACCACAGTGTAAAGTAACCACATCTCCACTACAGTACCACAGTGTAAAGTAACCACATCTCCGCTACAGCACCACAGTGTAAAGTAACCACACCTCTGCTACAGTACCACAGTGTAAAGTAACCACAGCTCTGCTACAGTAGGACAGTGCTTACGTCAGTGAACAGTCGGGTGGCCCCCAGAGCCTGGTTGATGCTGAGGGTGTCCGCCAGGGGCCCCAGGATCAGAGAGGTGCCGGTGTCCACGATGGCCTGGCAGCCGCCCTGGCACGCCACCACCTTCCCCTCGATGGTGACGCTGCCAGAGGAATATAGAAAACACGGGGTGAAATCACGGGGTCGTGCATGACCTCTGTGATCTACAGTATCTGGTACCCACACACCCACTACATACTAACCATTACCTCTATGAAGCCAGTGTACCTCTCTGTAAGGCTACATAGCTCCTCTATAAAGCCTACATAGCTCTGTATTAGGCTCCATTAGTACCTGTCCACGGTGATCTGCCAGTATGTCTCAGAGGACAGAGGAACCCAAGTGATTGGTCCAGTGTAGTGCTGGGGGTCAACTCCACCAAAGGTCACCATACTGCCCCCCTTCTGGTGTCTGGAGACAGAGAGGTGGAGGGAGAGAGAGGGAGACAGAGAGAGAGAGAGAGAGAGAGAGAGAGAGAGAGAGAGAGAGAGAGGGAGGGAGGGAGAGAGAGAGAGAGAGAGAGAGAGAGAGGGAGGGAGAGAGAGAGAGAGAAAGAGAGAGAGAGAGAGAGAGAGAGAGAGAGGGAGGGAGAGAGGGAGAGAGAACTTCAGCATCTTCTGGGTATGAACTCCTTCCCCTCCCGCAGAAAAATTATAATCTTGAAACGAAATAGCACTTTGTACCCCCAGAGAGCCAGGACCCATTTCCCATCTCCAAGGCTGGGTCCACCTCCTCACCTGCTCAGGTAGACAGAGAAGACGTCCTGGTCGATGAGGTGCTGACTCATCATGTTGTCAAAGACGGGCGTGGCCCCTGAGGCAGACAGGCGAGGGTAGGCCAGACCCAGGATCCCATCAGCCTTCATGTGGGCCATGAAAGGAGCCTCGCTCTGGCTCAGCCCAAAGATCTGGTTACTGATCTGGATCCCTCCCACCTGGGAGATGGGGGCGGGGGAAAGAGGGAGAAGGAGGGAGGGTGAACATCTAATTCAAATTTTGCAGGTTTCTAAATCGTTCAGACTCTCTATTGAGTGTAGTGTTGTGTGAAGGTGTCACCTCGACGGTGTGGTAGCCCAGGTGAGTGTAGTGTTGTGTAAAGGTGTCACCTCGACGGTGTCGTAGCCCAGGAGGCCGGCCATGCTGCCGGTGCCGTAGGAAATGGACAGAATCCTGCCAGTGTTCCGGAAGGTGCTGCTAAACAGCGGGTGGAACTTGCGGTGGTTCCCTGTGTGGAAAGAGTTATACTAGTCAGCAATCAGTGATGGTATTTCAACATGACTTCAACAAGTGACGCGTGCATATGTGTGTGTACGTACTGCAGCCTACGCTTTTGCAGTAGATGGAAGGAACCCAAAAGGGTGAGGAGCCTGTGTCGAAGATGACACTGAAGGACTTGGGAGGAGTCCCGATGGAGATCACTCCATAGTAGGACAGCTGGAGACCAGAGAAGATATCAGTTAACAGAGGACAAATGAGACCAGAGAGTGTCTGGTAAAATAATACAATTAGTAGATTCACAAAAAAATGATATATATAATAATCCAAACAGCAGACAGGGGCCAGTTCTCCAGTTCTACTCACGTCAAAGTCGTTGGTGATGATCTGGTTGCTGTAGAAGCTCTGTTCAAACTTGGCGGCTGCGTTGTAGGGAAACTTGTTCCTGTAAATCTCCCACAAGCCCTGCTCCTCCAGACGCTCCCTGGCACTCTTCCCCTTTATCAGGGGAACCCTGGAGGACAAGCAGAGATATACACACAGAAAGAGATATACACACAGAAAGAGATATACACACAGAAAGAGATATACACACAGATAGAGATGTACACACAGATAGAGATATACACGCAGATAGAGATATACACGCAGATAGAGATGTACACACAGATAGAGATGTACACACAGATAGAGATATACACGCAGATAGAGATATACACGCAGATAGATATATACACGCAGATAGATATACACACAGATAGAGATATACACGCAGATAGATATACACACAGATAGAGATGTACACACAGATAGAGATATACACACAGTTAGAGATATACACACATATAGAGATATACACACAGAGAGATATACACACAGAGATATATACACACAGATAGATATATATACACAGAGAATCTGATGATCATTCTGCACACATCTCAGCTACTTCACGTTTTTAAAGTGATGGAAGAACAGAGAGCAGGTAGACTCCACAGTGGAAGGCCTGGGCTATAGCCCACCTGAGCGCCCAACACAGCCCCAAGCAGGAATCAAACCCGGAACCTTCATGCAGTGAGGCGACAGCGTACGAGAGGTCGCACGGTCACTTACTTGACGAGGGACTCAGAGAGAGCCACCATGACACACAGAGCCATCGGCCACTTCATTATGTCTTATCAACAGTCACTCCTGGCAACTGTCCATCAAACACGACCTGTCAATCAAACAACGCCTATCCCCGGTTAAACACAAGTTATTTATGTTCAAACAGGCTTAACAGTATTACAGGAGCTTGAGATTATGTATCAGTCGTATAGGTACAGTTTGGTGGTGAAAGCATTGTACAGCAGGTTCAAATCCCCTTGTATGTCAATTTGGATACAAATCAAGGGTCTGCTAAGGTAAACAGAACTGCTATGGTGAACTCATACTGACCTTCCAAACAACTTCCCGCACACAATCCTCTTCGGTCTCCACTGCACTGTAACCCTCAACGGTTTTGATGCTTAATTCTTCAAATCCAAGTTTTTACCGAACTTCCAGGTGTTACCTGTGCTGTAGTAGGATGTTGTTTTGAAATAAGGAAATACATGTTTTCTCAGAAGCTCAGGATAAGACACACCCAGGGTTCACTACCTCATACCTCACAGACTTCCTCTCCAGTCCCTCATCTGAAACGCTTCGAAACGAGTTTGTGTTCAAACTGTAAAGCTTATCTTGATAATCCAGGCTGTGCATAAAAGGCAGGTAAGTGTGTAACTAAAACTCAGGTGTCGCCTTAACATTTTGAAGAATTCTATTTCCTCATATCTTTGTCAGGCTTGTTGTCCTGGTGCCAGCACAAGACACAGACCTGGGTTTGGTGAGAACATGTTCATCTAACTCATCTTAACAATGACCCTAGGCCGCACACTAACTCTAGAGATGGGAAGAAAGTGTACTTAGGTAGATTTTTCAGGTATCAGTACTTTACTATTTATTTTTCTAACAACTTTTTACTGTTACTCCTTAAATGTTCTACACAAATATCTCTACATGTTAATTTCTTTTTTATTTGGTGGCATGATCAATATTATGTATTGTAATTGCGCACAAAAAAAAGTTTTGAAAGGTTGAAAAAATACGTTCCACCAAAATGGTTAGCAAATAAAGTTTTGAAAGGTTGAAAGTTTTCTTGAATTAACAATGTTGTTTGCGGCAACATAAACACAATATTATTATCAGGGATAGAGGATCAGTGTTGTGACTAAGTATGACATAAACCACACACCATGAGGTCATTCAAGATGCTACAACTTTATTCTTCCTAGAGAACAAAAAAACTCAATGCTTTTTTGTCATGTTCAAACTTCAAACAATTTATCTGCGTTTGATTATCTGGACTGGGCCAGGCCCACCATGTTCTGGGCTCTGCTGAAGATCGTGTAATACTCTCTGATGAAGACATCTCCCAGGATCCAGAGATTGTTGCCGCTCTGGAAACCGGTACGGCAGCCGTAGTACTGAGACTGGAGAGAGACAGGAACACTTAGACAGGACAGAGGTCATGTGTTCCTGGAGAGGCATGACAGCACACACCCAGACACACACACACACAAATACACACATGTGCAAACACACTGACCTGACGGACGTAGGCGGAGGCAGGGAGAGTGAAGGCGTGTCCATGGATGTTGAAGGTGATTTCAGGCAATCTGCCGATGTAGTTACAGTTCACCACATTCTGAGGAAGGGATGAGGGTTAGATAGAGAGAGACAGAGAGTGAGAGAGACAGAGAGAGAGAGACAGAAAGAAAGGGACATATGTATATACACATAATCATAAGGTGAAATAACACATGTTTGCGCTCTTTTGAATCGTGTTGGCCGTGTGTGTGGGCGTGGCCGCGACAGGGCCAGGTTGCCGCGGAAACTCACGTCTCCGTTCCGGGGTGTGGCTCCCACAGCCCTGTTCATGCTGGCGATGTCGGCCTGGGGTCCGGCGATCAGAGACGTGCCGGTGTCCACGATGGCCTGGCAGCCGCCCTGGCACGCCACCACCTGGCCGTTGATGGTGATACTGCCAGGGGGAGAGCATGGACATCACTACAGGCCCGGTAGCTGAGATGTGGTGAGTGACTCTGCATTACCTTTATTAAGCCTATGTCACTCTCTACAAGGCTACATAGCCCCTCTATAAAGCCTGTCACTCTCTGTAAGGCTACATAGCTCCTCTATAAAGCATGTGTCACTCTCTGTAAGGCTACATAGCTCCTCTATGAAGCATGTGTCACTCTCTGTAAGGCTCCATTTGTACCTGTCCACAGTGATCTGCCAGTACATCTCAGAGGACAGAGGAATCCAGGTGATTTGTCCAGTGTAGTGCTGGGGGTCAACTCCACCAAAGGTCACCTCACTGCCAGCTGCAGAGTTCCTGGAGGGAGGTAGGGAGAGGGGGAGACAGAGAGAGAGAGGGGGAGACAGAGAGAGAGAGAGAGAGAGAGAGAGAGAAAGAGAGAGAGAGAGAGAGAAGAACTTATTATGAAGAGAAAATGTCCTATAATGTAATAGTATAATGTGGATGATGAGGGAAAAAAAACAATTTTACCCTCACATGAAAAGCAATCCCCATCCACCAAGCTAGCATGCTAGGCTAATAAGACCTGGTGTTCCAGGTGTAATGCTGCTAGCGGTTGCTATGCTAGGTGTGGCTATCAGCCTGCTGCACATCTCACCTGCTCAGGTAGACAGAGAAGATGTCCTGGTTGATGAGGTGCTGACTCATCATGTTGTCAAAGACGGGCGTGGCCCCTGAGGCAGACAGGCGAGGGTAGGCCAGACCCAGGATCCCATCAGCCTTCATTTGGGCCATGAAAGGAGCCTCGCTCTGGCTCAGCCCAAAGATCTGGTTACTGATCTGGATCCCTCCCACCTGGGAGTGAGGGGAGGGAAGCAGGGAGGGGGGATGGGGAGGGGGGATGGGGAGGGGGGATGGGGAGGGGGGATGGGGAGGATGAAGGGAGTGTGACCAAGGAAGTGAGGAAGAGAAAAGGACCGGGTTAGGCAAACACAAACAGTTCCAAATCAACAATGTGCTGACTTTGAGACGTTACTGTCTCTGAACCAACGTTGTGACTGTCAAAGAGTAAAGTTGTGAGAGACGTGTCACCTTGACGGTGTCGTAACCCAGGAAACCTGTCATGCTGCCCGTGCCGTAGGAGATGGAGAGACTCTTGCCAGAATTCCTGTAGGTGCTGCTCAACCTAGGGTTGAACTTCTGGTGGTTGTCTGTGTGTAGTGAAGGGGGGTTAGTATTGTATGTGTGTGTGTGTGTGTGTGTACAGAGAAAATAAGAGATTGTGAGGGATAGGATGAGATGAGACAGACACAGAGCGGGAGAGAAAAAACAAGAGATACACAAATAAGATATGATAAAAGAGGGGAGAAAGATCAAGAGAAACAAGAGAGTGCAAGACCTCGAGAGGGAGACAGAAGAGAGAGAGAGAGGAGGGAAACATGGAGAGGAAGACATCGTGTACATACTACAAGCTGCACTGCTGCAGTAGACAGAAGGGATCCATAGGTTGGAGGAGCCTGAGTCGAAGATGACACTGAAGGACTGGGGAGGAGTCCCGATGGAGATCACTCCATAGTAGGACAGCTGGAGACCAGAGAAGATATCAGTTAACAGAGGACAAATGAGACCAGAGAGAGGACAGGAGAGACCAGAGAGAGGACAAGAGAGAGGACAGGAGAGACCAAAGAGAGGACAGGAGAGACCAGAGACAGGACAGACCAGAGAGCTGAGAGAGGCATAGTTGAGTCCAACCTAAACCTTCAGAGAAGACGAGGGAAAACTCTCCCAGCTAAATTCTAATCTTACTCTCTGGGAGTTGGGTCACGTGACTCTTACGTCAAAGTCGTTGGTCATGGGCTCGTTTCCGTAGAACTGCTGTTCAAACTTGGCGGCTGCGTTGTAGGGAAACTTGTTCCTGTAAATCTCCCACAAGCCCTGCTCCTCCAGACGCTCCCTGGCACTCTTCCCCTTTATCAGGGGGACCCTGGAGGACAAGCAGAGATATACACACAGAAAGAGATATACACACAGAAAGAGATATACACACAGATAGAGATATACACGCAGATAGAGATATACACACAGAAAGAGATATACACACAGATAGAGATGTACACACAGATAGAGATATACACGCAGATAGAGATATACACACAGAAAGAGATATACACACAGATAGAGATGTACACACAGATAGAGATATACACGCAGATATACACACAGACAGAGATACACACACAGATAGATATATATATATACACACATATCATTTGACAAATATTTAGATCTTTCATTCTTCACAGAGGGAAAATTGCAGGTAGACAGACAGGTACAGACAGGTTATTCATCCCCAAGACTGCAGAGCAATGCCTCACAGAGGCTGGACAACAGAGTTGAGGGAAACTCACGTCTGGAAGCACTCAGAGAGTGCCACCATGGCACACAGAACCAACACACACTTCATGTCTTCTCAGGTCAACAGTCACTTCTGGCAACTGTCAATCAAACACAACCTGTCAATCAAACACAACCTGTCAATCAAACACAACCTGGCAATAGAACACAACCTGTCAATCAAACACAACCTGGCAATATAACACAACCTGTCAATCAAACACAACCTGTCAATCAAACACAACCTGGCAATAGAACACAACCTGGCAACCAAACATAACTGGGCAACTAGCAAACCTTTACAACTGTCAGAGCAGGAGAGAGGAATTAGATAAGTCATGTGGAAATTAATTAAGAATTGTTTTTATTTAAATTAAAAACTACTTTAAAGCAAGGTTTAAAAAATAAAAAATGAAGTGGACCCTATTTTATGAGCCAAAGGCCCAGCCCCACTGTAATAGGTTTAGGTCAGTGGTTAGAGTATTTGATTGCAGATCAAGAGGATGCAGGTTCAAATCCCTCCTGTATGTCCCTTTGGACAAGTGCTGCTAAACCATAGTCTCACGTCCTTATTAATGTCGCAAAGTGCCTAACAGTAGTCCGTAGATCTACAACCCCAAACCTAGTCCATCAGAAGAGAAAACACTCAATGGGAGGAATTCTAAATCTCACTCAAGCTTTAAGACCACAAGACTCACCTGTGGAACTTGCAGGAAACTGGTGGAGCGTAATATCACCACAGTCTTATATACAGGAGCAGGTTATCTCAGCTGCGATAGCTGTTATCACAGAGATAACCTAGCAAACAACTGTTGGTGTGAACAGGGCATCGTCACACAAAGAGACTGGGCTTTCTCCACTAAGACTGATTATCAAGGAGGCACTTAACGGGTGGCCTCTAGACAAGGTCAGTCAAGAGATTAAAAACGGGGAACATTGTGAGCTAATAAGTGTGAACTCTTGGTAATTTTAACGTTTATGTATTCTTAGAGTACGCTGATTTGGCAGATGTAGAACAGCAGAAGAAATGTGCTCTTGACTAAGTCAAGAGGTATGAACAGAACAATGTCTTCAAAATCTATAAAATTGTGGTCCCCTTCTTTTAAAACGGGCTCCCCCACTGGCTTCGCCTCTGATCAATACTGGAAGGATACAACACAAACTGATTACCCATGAGCCATTGCATATTTTGCCGTGGTAAACCTGACACAAGGCCGGCTGGTTTCCTGAAAGCTTCATGCTGTGTTTATACCAAACGCAAAGAATAAACACATACGAATGTGAAGTAAAAAAAAAAAAATGCTTCACTTTCGGTGTGAACACACAGGATTATGGTGGACAGCAACATGTTGTCAATTTGGCCTGTAAACGGATTTAAGTGTGCATCATTGGCTGTCATTAGTATTCAATACTTCAGTTATCAATGTTTCAATCTTCTTTTTCAGTATTCAGGACTTAATTCTTGTACTTAATTCAGTCTTCAGGGTTCGGTTGATCCCACGGCAGCACCGTATCAGCATGTTTTACTGAATGTTCTCAAGTGTTTACTGGACCGACCTGGATGGAAGTCTTATCACCACGGTAACAACCTGCCACGGGGCCTTGTTCCTAATGAGATTACAGCAGAGATAGTTCGAGTTAGGTAACACAGGGTCAAACATGGACGACTCAGTCACTAAACGGCCACACAGGCAAACTCTTTATTACTTTGTAGAAAAATAACCTCCACAACGTCACATAGCGTTTTTTGTATATGTATGACATTTTACATTGAAATTACACAATGAATACCTACAAACATTTAGTATCCAATCTGATGTCAGGAACATCCCTAGTTTAGCAAGCACATTTAGTCAACAACATCTACAGTAAAGCAGGGACTTTCTTTTACAGTTCAACCTTTCTCTTTTCTTTCTCTTTAACTCTCCTCTCTCCATTTGTCTCTGCCTCCCATCCCTTCTTTCCTCCCATCTCTCCCCCCCCCCCCTCCCCCCTCCTGACTCAGTCTCTCTCTACATCCACTCTCTCTGAAATCCAAGCTCTTCTCTTCACAGGACCCCCCTCCCTAACTAACCCTAACCCCTCCCTGGGGAGGCCCCTGTCCCCCTCACTGGGGTGGCCCCTGTCCCCCTCCTCACTCCTGGGTCTGCTCTTTGAGGGGGCCCCTCCACCCACATCTCCCCCACCTCGTCCTTCTCCATCACCACCTCCTCTTCCTCCCTCTCTCCCTCCTCCTCCTCCACCACCCCCAGGGCCCTGCCAGGCTGCGTTGGCTGACTGACAGCTCCCAGAGTGCCATGCCCTGCGTCTGGGCAGGCCCCCAGGAGGGCCCGCGCCCAAGCCCAGGACGGAGCTCCCGTGGGCAGCCTGGGCAGCCTCCGAGGGGTGGGCGTCCCTGGTGGTGTGGAGGTGGGGCTGGGCCACGGAAGATTTGGAGCAGCGAGTACGCGGCGGGGAGAGGTGGGCGGAGCGCGGAGAGGAGAGACTGACGGAGGGGGTCACGGAGAGAGGAGAGGAGGACAAGGAAATGGAAGACCTGGGGGGAATCTCTCTCTCGACCCTTCCACTTCTCCTCTCTCTGACCTGCCCCCACACTTCCTCTCCTCCTACCCCTCGATCAAGCCTCCTCCTCCTCCTGGCGGTGGTCTCCTCCAGACGCTCCTCCAGGCTCTGGATGTCCAGGGTGAGCTGGAGGACCTGGTCGAAGCGACCCAGCAGGAGAGCCAGGGTGGGAAGCAGCCGGTCCAGGGGGGCCTGGGGAGGAGGGCCATCTGGAGCACACACACCCCACCCCAGGCCCACAGAGAGGGGGGAGGAGGACAGGGGGGAGGAGAGGGGATGGGGGGAGGACAGGGGGGAGGAGAGGGGATGGGGGGAGGACAGGGGGGAGGAGAGGGGATGGGGGGAGGAGGACAGGGGGGAGGAGAGAGAAGAGGAGGGTGGACGTGGGGAGGGGGAGAGAGGGTAACACGGGCGGGGGGAAGACGAGGGACAGGGGGAGGAGAGAGGACTGGGGCACAGGGGGGAGGAGAGAGGACTGGGGGACAGGGGGGAGGAGAGAGGACTGGAGGACAGGGGGGAGGAGAGAGGACTGGGGGACAGGGGGGAGGAGAGAGGACAGGGGGAAAGGGGGGAGGACAGAAGGGAGCCCTGTGAGAATCTGGAGGGCGGGGCCTCCATGCCTTCAAACTGCACCCTGTGTCTGAACTGGAGGGAGAGAGACAGCAAGAGAGAAGTTAAAGTCAACATCACAACTGAATAGAATGTAATCCCTGATTCCTCCCTCCCTCCCCGGTACCTCCTTGGTCCTGGTGAGGCCCATCCACAGCTTGAGTCTCTTGATGAAGAACTCCACCAGCTGGTAGTCCTGGAGCCTCGCGGCTGGGCAGCATAGCTCCCCCTGCACACACCTGCACACACAATCCAACTCAGGCGTCTGTGTTCATGTGTGAGGGAGTGTTGACCCCCCCAGCCCATCACCGCCTCATCCCAAACCCAACAGCAGTACCAGCAGGAGAACAGCAGCAGTACCAGCAGGACAGCAGCAGCAGTACCAGCAGGACAGCAGCAGTACCAGCAGGACAACAGCAGTACCAGCATGACAGTAGCAGTACCAGCAGGACAGCAGCAGTACCAGCAGGACAACAGCAGTACCAGCATGACAGTAGCAGTACCAGCAGGACAGCAGCAGTACCAGCAGGACAACAGCAGTACCAGCATGACAGTAGCAGTACCAGCAGGACAGCAGCAGTACCAGCAGGACAGCAGCAGTACCAGCAGGACAACAGCAGTACCAGCATGACAGTAGCAGTACCAGCAGGACAACAGCAGTACCAGCAGGACAACAGCAGTAACAGCAGGACAGTAGCAGTACCAACAGGACAGCAGCAGTACCAGCAGGACAGCAGCAGTACCAGCAGGACAACAGCAGTACCAGTATGACAGCAGCAGTATCAGTAGGACAGCAGCAGTACCAGCAGGACAACAGCAGTACCAGCAGAACAGCAGCAGTACCAGTACGACAGCAGCAGTACCAATATGACAGCAGCAGTACCAGTAGGACAACAGCAGTACCAGTAGGACAGCAGCAGTACCAGCAGGACAGCAGCAGTACCTGTAGGCTGTGAGGAGGGTGGCTCCAGCCAGCCTGGCCAGCAGGCCCAGTGCTGCCCCCTGCAGGAGGAGGCAGAACAGAGTTCCCAGGTGGGGCCGGGCCGCACACAGCCTCCCCTGGACCAGGCCCCCCCGCAGCAGCTCCAGCACAGACACACTGGCAGCACGCACAGACTGGAAGCCCTCCACTGAGCTGCAGAACAACTGACACACACACACGGGGGTTAGGGTACCATGTGGGAGTGTGCGCATGTCTGAGACTGTGATTGAGGGTGTGTGGGTACACTTGTGTGTCCTATCCGGTGTGTATGTTACCAGGTGTGTGTCTGTTACCAGGTGTGTGTGTGTGTGTTACCAGGTGTCCTGTGTGCGAGCAGAGCAGCAACAGCAGGGTCAGCATCAAGGCCACGCCCACCAGCTCCCTCCACGACCTCTGGAGAACCCGACCAATCACAACCCAGCGCTGCACCAACCCCAGGGTGCCCACCAGCTGGGGTACATACACAGACACACAGACAGACCACACACACACAGCTCAGTGGTTAGAGCTTCTGGCAGCAGACCCCAGGTCCCCCCCTGCTGACAGTACCTTGAGCAGCAGCAGTGTTAGCAGCAGATCCCAGGTCCCCCCCTGCTGACAGTACCTTGAGCAGCAGCAGTGTTAGCAGCAGATCCCAGGTCCCCCCCTGCTGACAGTACCTTGAGCAGCAGCAGTGTTAGCAGCAGACCCCAGGTCCCCCCCTGCTGACAGTACCTTGAGCAGCAGCAGTGTTAGCAGCAGATCCCAGGTCCCCCCCTGCTGACAGTACCTTGAGCAGCAGCAGTGTTAGCAGCAGAACCCAGGTCCCCCCCTGCTGACAGTACCTTGAGCAGCAGCAGTGTTAGCAGCAGACCCCAGGTCCCCCCCCCCCCCCCTGCTGACAGTACCTTGAGCAGCAGCAGTGTTAGCAGCAGACCCCAGGTCCCCCCCCCCCCCCTGCTGAGAGTACCTTGAGCAGCAGCAGTGTCAGCAGCAGGGCAGCCAGCTGGGACGCCCCTCGGGCCAGCAGGGCGGCGCTGTGGAGCTGTATGAAGCTGAGAGGCTGGACCCGGAGCTGGGCCAGAGGAAGAGAGGAGATCCACGTTACTACATAAACACTCTCAGACTGAACCATCAGGGAGTCATGGTTCAGGATGAGTTATGTTGATGTTCAAAATCTGTCCTTAACAACCAGGACGTGTCCTTAGCAGCGAGTGCTACCTGGAGCAGACAGGAAGTGGCCTGGGAGAGGAAGTGCAGTCGGAGCACGGCCGTTGCCAGGGACAACAAGGCCAGGAGGAGCTGGAGCCAGTGCCAACCTTGACGTAGGTACTGGGCATGCTCAGTAGCCATGGCCCACAGTTGCCGGGAGAGGAGGAGGAGAGAGCACAGGAGAAGGAGAACCTGGAGAGGAAGAGGAGAGAGGAAGAGGAGAGGAGGAGGAGAGGAGGGAGAAAGTGGAGGGAGGAAGATGGGAGGAGGAGAGGAGGAGGAGAGGAGAGTAGGAGAGGATGGGAGAGAGGAGACTGGTTGAACACAAGAATCCTCCAGATTTCTAAAGCATGGTCTTGTGTATAGTGCTGTGTGTGATCAGGAATGCCTCATTCATTCATGGAACCAATTCATTTATCAATGCATTACTTCTTTCATTCATCAATTCTTGGGCGAACACAGTTACCATGAGCACCATGTGCAGGCCGGGCCCTGAGGAGGATGGAGGGATGAGGACAGGACTGACGGAGAGAGAGTGGAGGAAAGCGTGTGTGGGGCTCCGCTCCAACCCCACAGACACACACACAAACACGGCCGTCCCTGTGTGGTACTGGGTGAAGTCCACAGCCACGCCGGTCAGCCTGAGGAGGACACACCTGTTAGTGTGAAGCTGCAAGCCCTCCCTGACCACGCCCTGTGGAGCCCTCCCTGACCACGCCCTGTGGAGCCCTCCCTGCTCCCACGCCCTGTGGAGCCCTCCCTGCTCCGACCCCCTGTGGAGCCCTCCCTGCTCCGACCCCCTGTGGAGCCCTCCCTGCTCCCACGCCCTGTGGAGCCCTCCCTGACCACGCCCTGTGGAGCCCTCCCTGCTCCCACGCCCTGTGGAGCCCTCCTTGCTCCCACGCCCTGTGGAGCCCTCCCTGCTCCCACAGCAGTCCCAACACGGCAGACTGACCTGGTCGTGTTCAGCAGGGCGGACAGCAGCGCCCGTGTCGTCTCACTGCCGTTGCCCAACAACGACGTCACGACGGGCTCGGCGCCGCACCTGAGCCGTAACCGTGGCAACCCCACCAGGCGGAGGGCGGGGTCCTCGTACAGGTGAGGGACCAGGGCGTGGTCCAACCACTGCCATGTCTCCCCCAACCTGGAGGGGTGAGGGAAGAGGTGAACACACACACACCCTCATGTACACACACACGGACACCCACACACACACGCTCTGTCCTACCCGGTGACAGAGGAGAGGTGGTGTGTGTGCAGCAGGGAGTGTGTGAGCGAGGAGCGCAGCCTCCGCCCCTGGCTCTCCTCCACACAGGCCTGGTAGTTCACCATCAACACCAGCAGCAGGAACAGCAGGTGACCCACACAGCTCTGGGCAGGAGAGGGGAGGGAGAGGGGAGGGAGGAACAGCGTGCCTTGATGTCCTTCACTTCAATGTCCTCTGTGTGTGTGTGTGTGTGTGTGTGTGTGTATACTATACCTTGATGAGCGCATGCAGAGCACGCACCTTCCTGGCCTCCTCCATGGCCTGCAGCAGAGCAAACCCACAGGGGGGGCGCACCTTGCCCCCCTCCCCGCCCCCCTCCAGGCCCCCCTGCCTGGTCCCACAGCTCTCCTGGGCCAGACGCTCGTCCACCTCTGGGTCGACTGGCCTCCACACCACCGTCTCCCACACGGCTTGCACACACACCTGAGGGACAGACAGGGGAGCTCCACATTGACATGCGTATTTCCATCCTTCCACCCAGCACACCTGGGGGGGGGGCATGTTACCCCTCCGGGCTGCATCCGGGCTGGGGCGTGGCCTCACCTTGAACGTCTCCAGGAGCAGAGCGGAGGTGAGGAGGGCCGAGCCGGACGACAGCAGCCACATCAGAAGCACCTTGCTGGGGAAGCTGGCTCCATACAGCCCCACTAGCCCCAGGCAGGCCCCCAGCACCAGCCCCACCAGGGGGTACAGCACCCGCAGGGCCCAGGGAGGGAGCTCCAGGCCTGGGTCACCACGACACACACCTGCAGGGACGTGGGGGAGACGGGCGGCTCAGGAAAGCTACTTCACGGTCTACATCATCATCATCATCGTGTGTTCACAGACTTGAGCGTACCTATGCGTGTGGGGGAGAGTGCGGGGGAGGAGTCAGGGGAGGGGCTTGGGATGACAGTGCTGGCCATGGAGTATGCAGAGGGGGAGGGGCAGGGGGAGGAGAGGGAGGGGCAGGAGGCCTTGTGGAGGTCCTCTCCGTACGCAGGCTTGTCCACGCTCAGCTCTGACCAGCTGCTGCCCCACGAACTACAGCTCCGACTGCAACACACAGGAGAGGGAGGACCTATAGGTCAGGGGTGGAGGTGTAAGGTGAGGGGTGGAGATGTTAGGTGAGGGGTGGAGATGTTAGGTGAGGGGTGAAGGTGTTAGGTGAGGGGTGGAGATGTTAGGTGAGGGGTGGAGGTCTTACGTGTTAGTGAGGGAGGAGGTCCGAGGAGAGAATCGACCGCTGTCCGAGGGGGAGGAGGGCGGGCGGGCGTCTGGGTCCACGTCTGTAGCTATGGACCTCAGCAGACTCTCCTCTGAACAACACAAGATGGACACACAGCTCTCATAGTTACTGTCTCTCTCCCTCCACCTCCCCCCCTCTCTCCTCCTTACTAGATTTTGAAAGGAATGTGAGTGAAGTACAGTGCAGTAGACAGACTGTCTCACCGGACAGAGTGAGGGTGTGATTCTGTCCCAGAGACACCTGAGAAGACAGCTGGAAGGGGGAGGGGAGAGCAGGGAGGGAGGAGGGGGAAGGGAGGGAGGAGGGGGGCGCCAGACGGGGCTTCATCAGAGCCTTCTTCCTCTTCAGAACCCGAGTCGGGACGACCTCCAGGGCCTCTCCTCCACAGGGGTCAGAGGTCAGGCCCCAGATGCATGCTGGGAGGTCAAGGAGGCTGTCACAGGAGGGCCACCTCACCATCCCTCCGTCCCCCTCCCCTCCCCCGCCCCCCCAGGGGTCCAGAGAGGAGGGAGTCGCTCTTCCAGAAACATCAGACTCCACCTCACACAGGAAGGACGGGACGCCCTCTTCTGACTGGCCAAGATAAACGTCCATTTCCACTGATTGGCAGACGGGAGAGGGAGGGATGTCCACCGGCACCTGGAACACACACACACAGTATTAGTATCAAGATGAAGAAAGAAGAAGACAGAGAGAGAGACAGAGTGAGAAAGAAAGAGACAAGAGTGAGAGAGACCTGAGTGCGGGTCTTCCTGAACAGGAAGCAGAGGAGACACTGCAGAGGAAACACCATCACAGCAATCACCATCCCCACGGCAACTGTCTCCCCGGTAACAAGCATGCGGAACGAAACGGGGCCACTACAACCAAGGGACAAAACATTCACCATCACATCAGTTACATCACACCCTCCCCCCCCCCCCCCCCCCCCCTCAGGTGACTCCCCCCCTCCCTCAGGTAACCCCCCCCCCCCTCACCTGTGTCCGTGCGTGCCCGTGGCCCCATACCACAGCGCCCCCAGGCCCAAGTACAGGTGTAGCAGCAGGGCGCAGCATGTCACCCGCTGGCCCCGCGTGAACCGGCTGTGGGCGGGGCGTTCCCATAGCGACAGCCACAGGTGACGCTCCGTCAGACCGTAAATCAGCTGGGAGGAGAGAACACGCCGAAACTGAGAGAGATCCTCTGGACCTGGGGGGAAGGGGGAGAGAGAGAGGGGTGAGAGAGAGAGACAGACAGAGAGAGGGGAGAGAGAGAGAGAGAGGGGGGGTGGCGAGAGAGAGAGAGGGGGGAGAGCGAGAGGGGGGGGGGGGGAAGAGGAGAGAGGAGATATGAGCAGAAGAGAGGGAGCAAGTGACACAAATGTGTGTGAGTGAGTGTGTGTGTGTGTGTGTGCTCACATGAGGCCAGCACCTCCCTCTCCAGCGCTGGGCTCCTCTGGTCCACAGAGAGCCAGCCGTCCACCAGGAAGTAGAACAGACGGTCAGACTGAGGGTCCACAACCACCACATGCTGCACGTACCAGGACGGCTCCAGGCCTGACACACACACATGTTGTTCTCTATACCCATGACATCTGTATGTTAAGCATCCTGCAGTTTCCAACCCCTTGCGCTGGGTGTGTCTGTACATGTGTGTGTGTGTTTCTATCTGTGTGTGTGTATACCCGTGTTGTCGTGCCAGAGGCGTATCTTCCACACCTCCCCCAGGTAGCGGTGCGTCTGCAGGTGGAACAGGTCGAGGCTGCTGCGTTGGAACGCCCCCGGCCTCCCCAGGTGACGACCTCCACTCTGGGACACACCATGCAGACTGATCCCCACGTGAGCTGTCGTCCCTGGGGGAGAGAGAGAGAGGGGGAGAGAGGGGGAGATAGAGAGAGAGAGCAAGAGGGAGAGAGGAACCCTGCTCACTCGTCACAGCTGTGTCTAGTTACGTCTGTCTGTCTGTCAATCCACCCACCTCCCTACGCCTCCACCCCCCCATCCCAGTACCTGCTCCACGCCTCCAGCCGGTCTTGACCAGGACCCAGTAGTGGTGGGGTCCGGGGGGCCCACAGAGCCCGCCCTGGGCCAGCCTCAGCCTCTCCAGCAGGTCCATCCTGTGGGCTGCCTGGCCCAGCAGCAGGTGGATCCCCACCAGAACAGCACACACCACCCCCACCAGCACGTTACGCATCGGCCCGCCCTCCTGCGGAGCACCCGGATCACATTCATCCGTTATGTTCAGGGGTTCTTAACCCTGGTCCTTCATGTTTGAGATGTTTCCCTGTTCCAGCACACCAGACTCAGAACTCCCTCTGAGCTGGGTGACGACCCATCTGGATCAGGCGTGTTGGAACAGGGAAACATCCACACACAAGCCTACCGGCGGCAGGAGCACCAGGGCCTCCGGGTGCACGAACACGCTGGCCCCAAACAGGGTGAGGTGCTGGGTGAGGCAGCAGGCCCTGCGGAGGCTGCTGCCCCCCAGTGGCTGGAGGCCAGCACTGCTCCAGCGCCCCTCCTCCAGGCTGTAGTACTGGCAGAGGGAGCTGAAGACCCAGGCTGAGGCCTGGACAGCCTCGGGGGTCAGGGAGGAGTAGAGGCCGATGGAAAGAGGCTGGGCTGAGGAGTTCAGACTGGGGACAAGTTCACCTTATCACCTTATTTGTCATTTTTAACAAGGAGGGAACCAAGGTATGATTATTGTTATAAACATACACACAAACTGTATCGAACAATATTGAAATCTAAAAACAGATCCTCCCAAAGAAGACTTGCAAGGTGGTATTAATAATAATAATATGTGTCTACATATAAAACATGTTGCTGCTGTTGGAATGAGCCTCACAGTGGGGAGAGGAAAACCGTTTCCTCCAGGGAGTCTGACGTGTTGGAGAAGAAGAGGCTGATCTCTCGGAGCAGGGCATTCTGGGATGCAGGAGGACCACCCTGAGAGGCCACAAGGATCCTCACCTGTCCAGAGCGACGCACAGCAGCTCCTGTGGAATTCAAAACTGTCAAATTAGAACTTTATTCGTACTGCACTTTTTACAAGCAGTGTCACAGAGGGCTTAACAGGCGCACACCACATTTACCAGAAAACAGAACACAGGTAACATGTCTACAGGTAACATGACTACAGGTTACATGTCTACAGGTAACATGTCTACCTGCAAGCAGGCTGAAGTTGAAGGTGATGAACAGTCCAGCATTTGGCTTCAGCCAATCCCCAGCCTTCACCGTAAAGTTCACCCACCCGTTGGTCAAAAGGGTTACATTCAGCCCTAGGGGCGTTCCTTCCTCCCCAGCCCCTCCCCCAGCCTCCCCCATGTGACCCATTCCAGGCCTAGCCCTACCCACTCCCATTGGTGGTGGGTTGTCCAGGGTGACGCGTATGGCCCTATCAGGGTCCAGGTCCTGGATGGGTATGGGCTGGCCCTGTGGTGTGGTGAACTCCATGGCGGCCATCTTGGTGGAGATGGGAGGGCTAGCGGGGGTGAGGAGGGGGGTCCAGCCTCCCCCCTCCATGCTGAGGACGATCTGGACCACCTCCGAACCCCACTTCCTCAACTGGTCACTGAGGGAGACAGGGATGAGGAACTGGCAGGGAGGAGGAGGGGGGGAGGAGTATCGCTGCTCCTCATTGGACGACGTCGACCGGGAAGCCGGTTGCGATTGGTCGGACTGGTTCGACTGGCGGGGGTTGTCGTCATCGGTGCACAGGAGCCGGGAGGGGTTGCCGCGGAAACCGAGGGTGTCAATCCGAGGGGTGGAGAGGACGAGGGGCTCCTCACCCGGGGAACGCCGGCGCATCAGGGAGCCCATGAGCGCCCCGGCAAGGGAGAGAGCGCTCACTGCAGTCCTGGAGGGGGAGGACGAGCTAGAGGATGGGGAGGAGGGGCTAGGGGATGGGGAGGAAGGGCTAGAGGATGGGGAGGAGGAGCTGGAGGATGGGGAGGAGGGGCTAGAGGATGGGGAGGAGGGGCTAGAGGATGGGGAGGCGGGGCTGGAAGCCAAATAACTTCCTGTGAGACAGAGAAGGACATTATCAGAAACAAACTAAATCCACCACAGTGAAGCAAAGGTGGGGATTTGAATCCCTGAATGGTCTATCGGAGTCTACGATTGGTCAGTACCTAGGATGGTGAGGATGTTCCTTCCAGTTTCTATGGCTAAGGTGCCTCCTGGATCCGTGTGCTGTTCCATCACGTGGGTCATCCTCCCCAGCGCTTCTAGAACCTTCTCCTGGCAGCACGCCTCGCTGGGAACCTCCTGGACAAACACACAGGACCTGTGAGGATTCACTGGACTAAATACATCATTTGTTGCACACGAGAATACAGGGAAAGAAAATACAGATTGTGTAGAATGTGGAAAGTACAGCAGATAATCAAAAAAAAAATTATTGTTTCATTCACGGTTTATGAGGCTTAGAAATTCCTCTCTGTGTGTCAGGTTGTGCAGGGTGGCAGACTCACAGTGGCCTGAGCCAAGGCAGAGCTGACCAGGGCAGCCTGCTGGAGGGAGGAGAGGGGGAGAGAGGCCAGGGCTCGCGTCACCTCCCCCCTGATCGCCCTCCTTTCCTGGAGATCCTCCTCCCTGTCCTCACGAGACATCTAGGAGAGGAGGAGAGGGGATGAGAAGGAGGAGATGAGGAGGAGAGGGGATGAGGAGGAGGAGGAGAGGGGAGCAGAGGAGATGAAGAGAGGGTAGCAGAGGAGATGAGGAGGAGAGGGGATGAGGAGGAGATAAGAAGGAAATGAGGAGAGAAATAAAGAGGTAGCAGAGGAGACCGTCAAAATCATTTGTGGTCCTGACACGACACTCCGCTGTGTGCTCTCTACCTGGTTGAGCTGGCTGCTCAGGGAGATGCAGTAGGGAATGAGGTCTTGTGGGTTGCCATGTTGGAGGGCCGACCGCAGCTCTGTTCGGCCCCTGTTTCTCAGCCACTCTCTGGCAACCTCCCCCTCCCTTGGCCGCCGCACCGACAGAGTCCTGGCAACACAGCCGAATCAGACAAAAGGATGATATAACAACGTCAGGCGAGCACAGAGGAATCATCATCAATCATCATCACCTGTTGAGGGCAGTGACCGTAGACCCCAGATGGTCCTCCACCTGCAGGATCACGGAGATGATTGACAGGTGCTTCTTTGGGCCAGGGTTGCCAAGGGGAACCAGGGCTCGGAACGTGGACTGCGTTCCCCTGGTAACGGTGAACAAGAAAGAAACACCAGGAACATCAGACACACCTTCAGGTGTCTCGCTGGCCATGGGGCTACAATACATGCATCTTATTTAAATACTTGTGTGTTTTTTTGGACAGGTGTAGAGCATCCATACCTGTAGAGGGTGAGCAGGGGGCAGGCAGGGTTGCTGGGTGGGCATGGCGCCACCTGGAGGCTGTATATGAGCTGTGCAGAATCCTCCCAGCCTGGCCAACAGGGATGAGGAAATGGAGGACGCAAGGTGAGGACATGTTAACTAGAACACAAGGAGAATAGGACTCTAGGAGACTACTAGGACAAGGACACAAGTACTTCTTTTACCTGAGCAGGTGTAGGTGACCACAGTCTCCAGCGGGAGCATGTCTTCCCCAGGTGTCAGACTACACTGTCCTCCGCTTGGGGGTGGGTAGGGGCTGAGGGTGAGGCTGGCGCTGCCCGGGTACCCACCTCCAGGCTGGGTCACATTCAGGCTAAGGGTGAGGGTCAGCCCCTCCCTGAGCACACCAGGACGGAGCACCAGGGCAGGCGACCGGCCCCCCGTGGAGGTAGTGACCTCGTCCAGGTCAAGGGTCAAGCCGGTCTGGTCAATGGCGGTCCATTGGTACTGAGGGAGGGAAAGAGAGAAGGAGGATCAAGGGAAGGAAGGAGGGAGAGGGGGATGGAGAGAGAGAAGGGGGATAGAGGGAAGGAAGGAGGAAGAGGGGGAGGGAGATAGGGGATAGAGGGAAGGAAGGATGGAGAGGGGGAGGGAGAGAGAGAAGGGGGAAAGAGGGAAGGAAGGAGGGAGAGGGGGAGGGAGAGAGAGAAGGGGGATAGAGGGAAGGAGGAAGAGGGAGAAAAATACAGACATTAATGAAAAAAAACTAAACTTGACTCTAGACAAAATTATAACTTATATAAATATAATATCACCTCAGCACGGCCGTCACACTGCTCACAGCTTCCAGACAGCACGACTGGGCGACCGACACCGACCCGCAGAGAGGAGAGAGGGCGACAGGAAACGCACTCCACCGTCACAGGAAGTACTTGGGCCTGGCTCACTGACACCTACACTCAGACGAGAGATCTCAGACAATTAAACTCAGCAGATGTCTTTATCCCAACCGACATTCAATGGGGGATTGTGGTTATGGGTTAGTCTTAAAGGCAGGGTAGACAATGTTGTTGAGAAGCACTTTTTGTCATATTTGCCGAAAGTAACTTAATGTCTTGATAGAAACCAATATATCTAAAGGTTTGACGGTAATATAAAATCATTCCGACATCTGTGGGCTTCACAATACTGTAATAAACAAGATCATTAAACCCTGACGAGGGATTGGACAGGCTACCTGTCTGTCTACCTACCTACCTGCGTGCACTCTGCCCCTCCACTCAATGCTCGTTACTGGAGTTTTGTGGAAGTGGCTTTGAAGGGAGGAGGTGGGATATTTCGGTTTGAATCGTGTCAAACAGAAGCTAAAATAGCTAACTTCGCACAACTTGCCTACCCTGCCTTTAACGTGACCATGCAGCTCTTACAGACTGTGTAGTGGAGACAGATGTTCTCCCCTTCTTGCTGATGGTCAGAGTGAAAAGGTAGACATCTGACTGCAGGACACGGCTGGGCACAGTCATCCTGCTGGTCGTGCTGTTCCATTCCTGGCCAGCAGGAGGCGGCTCGCTAGATTTCTAGAGGGTGGAAACCAGGAGAAGCAATTGGTAAACGTACGGGTTTGACTATCAACTAAAAAGTGTTCATGTACTCATTAATTTCTTCCTACCCGAGAAATGAACCCCCAGTGATACTCCAGCTCCTCCTCCCCTCCAGGCTCCACGTCCGGGTCATGGGACAGAGAGCCGTCCAGGATCAGGTCGCTGTGGCTGGGCCAGAGTCGCTGGGAGCCCCCCTTGATGACGGCCACCAGGGGGGAGGGAACCACAGAGAGGCTGGTGCTCCTAGACAGCTGCAGTGGGGTTCCTTGAAGTCTGGTGGTGAAGACCAGACAGAAGTGGCCTACATCCAGAGTTCGTCCAGGGAGGGACAGAAAGGGGGAGGTCACGTCCACATCACCCCCGAGGGCCACCAGACCCCTATGGGGGGGCGACGACTTTGTCACGTCTTCGGATCCACAGTTGGACCCTTCATACACCTTCCACTGGTAGGTGGTCTTGTATGTGGTGCAGGTTTTGGCGTGTACGCTGGCTTCGAAGTATCCGGTTCTGGACCTGGGGATGATGGA
Source organism: Hypomesus transpacificus (assembly GCF_021917145.1). Classification (NCBI taxonomy): domain Eukaryota; kingdom Metazoa; phylum Chordata; class Actinopteri; order Osmeriformes; family Osmeridae; genus Hypomesus; species Hypomesus transpacificus. Next base: position 32,372 of record NW_025813787.1, read on the forward strand.
GCGGGTCTGGACTAGGGAGACTTCAGGGAGCGAGCACTGGAGGTCGCTCACCTCCACACGCAGACCTGAGGAGACCTGGCTGATGGCGTTGGAAGCCGTGAGCTGGACGGAATACCGCGCGGCAGAACGATACGCGTGAGAGACGGTGTTTATGTTCGTAACAACCACTTCATCTGCGTCTCCAAAGTCCCAATGAAATCTCAGATCGGTGCCTCCGTCTACTGCTGCGAGGAAGGTTATCGGATATCCAGTAAACGTTTGTGTCGACGTACACTCTAGTTTGACCTCTCTAACGGGACGCTGAACAACGAAACTCTTGTTCACAGTTTGGGAGCAGACACCATTGTCCGCCACCAAACCTACGGATAACAAACCACTTCCGGGTGAAGAGAACATCACTTCCTGTCCCTGTTTTGGTTGGGACCCTTCGGGGTGGAATATCCAGGTGTAGTTGGTCGGAGATCCACTCGTGACCTCTGCTTGAAAATTGACCTCTTTTAGAGCCTCCAAAATAGCGGAACTCGGGCTGACCAATCGTAGACCTCGGATCCGCTCGATCACCTGCACAGTCCGGACCACCTGCGATCTGCTCACCTGGTTCCAGGCTCTCGCAGTCACCGAGTGGGCCCCGGCTGGGAGGTCAGAGGTTGCGAATCCGCCCCCCGCACACTCGATAACCGAACCGCTTTCCTGGAACGTTAAAGAGAAGGTGACATCACTTCCTTTAGAGACGGCAGGTGTGAAGACGACGGTGTCTTCCGTACAGACGGAGGAACTGCTCAGGTTTAGGCTCAGGCCTCGGACAGCTTCCTGCACAGTGACTCTGTGAGAGACAGCCTCCCAGCTCACCATGTTAGACACATTCACAGATACTTCATAGTCACCTGCTTCCGTGAAAGTGTAGATAACCGACATGTTGGTTGAAACGGACGGTTTTCCAAAAGTCGGGAAAAGCGTCCACAGGAACTGGTAGCCGGCTGTTTGTTTGGGGTTAACGACCGCGTTCAAACACACTTCCTCTCCTAGGGCCACGGCCCCTTGAAACGGACGAACGGTCAAGTCTTGTATGGGTGCCTGGATGCAAACGTCAGCGACCAGAAAGGTTGATCCGACCGGGCTCAGAATGGTCACGTTGACACGATACACCCCGGGGCTCGAGTAGATGTGTGCAGCGGTGGAATTCCCCTCATGGATCGCCAACGGCGACCCGTCACCGAAACTCCAGCGGAAAACCAACAAGGACACGTCTCCGTTCACCTGAGCTTGGAGCGGTATCTCCTCCCCGCTCCTGACACACCCCACAGGCTGGAGTGCACGGATGGACAACCTGAAGACTTCCACTGGCAGGGACTGACTGGCCTGGCTGACAGAGTTGGACACGGTCACGGTGGCTGTGTAGTTCCCTGCGGACCCATACACGTGGGAAGAAGAGCAAACAGGGGTGGATTTTCCCCCCGACCCGTCGCCAAAGTCAAAAACCCAGACAAGATTCGACCCGGAGGATACTTCCCCGTGGATTTCAGTCGCAGAGTTCAGCTCATTGGGTCCGTTGTAGCTCAGCCGGAGTCCGGCCACGGCTTCCAGCACTGTCACCGTTACCCAGGATGCCAGGGCGGTCAGGGTGTTGTTGGCACTCACAGTCACGTTGTAGCTTCCGGCATTGGCCACAACATGGCTGACCTGACCACGGAACCCCTGGACTTCTTTGGAACCGTCGTCAAAGTTCCAGGTGTACAGGATTCCATAGACGGAAGGTTCGGGGGAGGCTTCTAGAAGGAACGAGTGGTTGACGAGGGGGATGGCGGGAAAGGTGAAGACGGACAGACTGGTCAGAGGAAGGCGGACTTTAACTGTCATGGCTCTTTCCACGCTGTCATAGCTGTTATAGACATGGACCTTCACTGTGTAGTCATCTGGGGGAACAATGACCAAAACAACATAAACAACAAACTATATTGATATAAAACATCTTAGTCACATTGTTTGCAACAACTGCACTGCATTGTATTTCTATGTATAAAGATATATTACGTGTTTATACGAACTTAGAATAATTAACAATTGTGACTCAATTAAAATGCTTAATTTATACTTTATGTATTTGTGATGTGTTTACCTGGCTGCAGGTAGACATGGCTAGCAGAGTCCTGCACATACACCTGTCTGACTCCGCCCTTCAGAAGCTCCTCCCTCTTAGAGTCATACAGGGCAGGGTGGGTGTGGTTTACCTGGCCATGCCCATCTCCAAAATCCCACCTGCAGAAAAAGTGAAGTAGACATGAAACGCGGCTTTGATTCTAGTCTAGAGATTCAACACTGAATTATTAAATTGACTGATTCAATACATTTCAACGTCAACAGATTCAACACGTTATGAATCTGACTAATTCATAACTCAAGGACTCTGACCTGAAGGTGACCCCTAGGGAGATGTCAACTTTGACCCGGAAGTTGTAAAGATGTGTGGCTGCAACAGCGATGACCTCGTTGACGGAGACAAACTCTGATTGGGCGATCGGGATCATAACATCAGCGGTCAGGATGACCTCTACGGTCTCAGAGCTCACAGGATTGGCTGCTGTCACCTGCAACAGTATGGTGAGATGGATCGACATGCTACGTTACGTTTTATTTATTTAGCACAGACCGTTTAATCCAAAGCAACATGCAAGTAGTGCGTGGAGCAAGTTCAGCAGATCATCAAGGATGGGACGTTCGTAGTTCTAACAGAATTTCAGTGTTCAGAGTCAGGGAACATGTCTGTGTTTACTAGGCACACTGAAAAATAACCCCATCTCGAATATGGTTACTGAACCTTCTCAGTAATCTCAACTACACTGCAACATCTCTCAATTATATGACATAATTTGTTTTTGAGTGTCGTTCATGGCTCATTAGGCTAGAATTAGCTTCTCTGCAAGCTATAATGATGTTTACGTTACAGTGACAACACAGTTAATGGAGCATTCATTTAGCATAATTTGCCTTTTAGCTTGAGGCCAACCTAACCCCCTCCCCATGCCATCACCCACCCATGTCTCACAGCACACTTTCAACAGGACAGGCGAAAGCCTGTGGTTTAGGCTTGTAAATTACAGACGACACCACATATTACACACACACACACATTGAGAATATTAGCAGCCACCAGTTGACTTGGAGAGATGGACTGTGTGACACATGAGCTGACCGTGAGCTTGTACTGAGAGGGCTTCTTGAAGACCACAGTGTAGGAGTCTCCTTCATAGGCCAAACTCTCCAGGCCGTCTATCACCCAGGTGAACCTCACTGAAGACCCTCTCTCCACCATGGCTGTGAACAACTAGGGGGGGAGAGAGAGATATCAGCATCTCAGAGTCTCCCAGGGAGACCGGGACGGCAGGAAGACCTCTCACCTGTGACACGCCTACCAGCATCCTCAGCCGTCCGCTGGGCCCCAGGTGTAGCCCTGCCACCTGCTCGTATGCCCACACCTGCACACCTGCACTCTGGGAGCTAACTCCGTTCACCGCCCTCACCCTCACGCTCCTCTCCCCCACAGACGGCAGGACCAGCAGGGCCCAGGAGAACCAGGAGCCTGGGGGCTCCTGCTCACAGCCAGCCCAGCCACGAGGCAGCTCCTCTGGGCAGGCTGGCTGGAAGATCACCCCCGTCTGGAGCACTGGGGCAGACCAGGAGCTGGTGGCTCCCTCGCCGGAGAGGATTTTAACGACGACGAGCGTGGGGACGTCGACCAGGATGTGGATCCGGTGGTCTGCGTCAGGCCGGGGGTGGATGAAGCCAAGTCCAGAGATGGGGCTCAGCGCTGGGGCAGGAGAGGGGGTCTGGGCCCTGGTGATGGGGGTGCTGGAGGCGTGGGTGAAGCCGCTAAGATGGTTCTGTCCGGTGCCGTCCCCGTGCAGTGTGTCCACGTACAGCATCCGTAGGTCACATTCCACCCCGTCCACCCACACTCCCCCCTCAGGGGGGGACGAGAGGCCTCCCTCCCACCACCCCCCCCACTCCTTCCCCCTCAGGGAGAGGTAGCTCTGACGCCAGGGGGAGGAGCCAGCGGTACGGCAGTGGAGGAAGGTTCCGGGGGGGCGGGTGGATTGTACGGCCAAGATGTCGTCAGGGAACACCAGGATCTCTCTCTCCGGGAGAACCACCTGACATGGTAAACCACAGAAACAAATCAAAGATCAAATTCATTGTTTATAAAACAATATTAATAATACGTGTAGAATACTAGCACTAACACTTTGAGATCTGTTTTCAAATGGAAAGTGAGTTAGAAGTCAAATGTATTATAATTATTATAATATTAGTTGAGGTATTCAACCTATTAAGTGATATAAGATGTATAAAGTTGTCTTGGTTGGTCGTCCACTCACACTGATGTGGGTTTGTTCTACGCTGGGCTCCACTCTGAGAGGCAGGTCTGCCACCTGGTGGTACAGAGGAGGTACTGCGTGGTAGCGGGGGGGCTGGGGGTAGCTGTGGCCCCCGGGAGAGACAGGGGGCTGGTAGGGGCTGCAGGGGCTGGTGACGGGAACACAGCCCTCCTGCAGGTGGCACCAGTACCACCCCCGGGCACAGCCCCCGGTGGTGTTACACAGCGGCACGGAGGAACACACACTGAAGGGGTTGAGGAGGGAGCTACACCCTGAGGAGGAGAGGAGGAACACACTGAAGGGGTTGAGGAGGGAGCTACACCCTGAGGAGGAGAGGAGGAGGAGGAACACGCTGAAGGGGTTGAGGAGGGAGCTACACCCTGAGGAGGAGGAGGAGGAACACACTGAAGGGGTTGAGGAGGGAGCTACACCCTGAGGAGGAGGAGGAACACACTGAAGGGGTTGAGGAGGTAGCTACACCCTGAGGAGGAGAGGAGGAGGAGGAACACACTGAAGGGGTTGAGGAGGGAGCTACACCCTGAGGAGGAGAGGAGGAACACTTTTTAACTAAATGTATTTATTTTTATGATCAACTTTTCAAAACAAAAAAAACATTTAGAAAGTTTTTTTATCACACAGTGAAAGGAGTGCAGAGAAGCCTATAACAGAGTAGAGTAAAGCAGAGCGCAATAGAGTTTAGTAGAGTCCTCATCAAGTAGGGGGAGACACAGAGGGAGACAGGAGGAGGGAGACATGGAGGGAGAGAGGAGGGGACATTGAGGGAGAGAGGAGGGGAGTGGTTAACTCAAGTCTTGTATGTGTATAATTATATCCCCTTTGTTACTGGACAGTCAGAACCAAGTTGTCAAATAATGTTACCAAACCAAGTCATGTTTAAGTGTATATATAAAGTATCCTTAAATCTGGTGGTACGTTTGTCGCATGATATAACGTATACTCTCCTGACTGAAAACATGATGTCCATTTCTTTGCACGTGAAAGTAAATGTGTAACTTGTTGACTAGGAATTTAGTAATGATTACAGAGTCAAATGTTTACGATGAACATCGTTTGCATGGTTCTCTGGAAATAGCAGGAGGTTCATGAACAACGTCATCCATCCCAGTCTGCTGTGAACATCCCCACGCTCACGTCTCTCCTCAGGTAAGGTGCATTTAAGGACACCTGCACATTCCACACTTATCTGCTCCTTCTTCATAGTATAGGTCTTAGATGGATTGTCTTCCCAAAAGCTTTGTTAGAATAAATATCGGTATTGAATTAACTTAGTCAAACAAATATATTATGAATGGAATTATTGTGTATCAGTTCAGTCATTTTGTATGTATGAATCTTCAGTAGGGCTGCAACTAACGATTATTTTAATAATCGATTAATCTGTCAATTCTTTTTTTGATTAATCAATGAATCGGATAAAAAAACAAAAAAGCATTCATTTCCAACCCTTTATTCAAAAACAGAACTGACAGTGCAAATTCACAGTGCAAAAAATCTTCAGAATGTGCACAAACAGGCACACAATTTTGAAAAAGTTATTAATATTAGCGTGGATTTAATGCTATTTACAGGGATGAGCGATTTATTTGACTTTTGTGTAAAACTTTATAGTAAATTGAAAGGTTGTGGAAGTAGGACAGACTATTAGAATAATCTGGTGTATATTTAAGATTTTTTGACACAGAATTAAGATTTGCGAGGATTAAGCTATTTTCAAAGATTTGTGATTTTCTATCATTTTATTTGAAACATCACTGAAAATGTTGAGGCTGTGGAAGTATACCAGACATTGTTAAGATACTCTGGTGTCTGCTTGAGGTTTTATATTCATAAAAATATTATAAAAGTCTATTTTTCAAAATGGTATGGGTAGTTTTCACCCGGTTCCTAATGCAACGCTGCAAAGTAGCGTCTTCCGAATGTGAGACGAATGTCGAATATGAAACTAACTTCACCTCAGTCAATTAACACACTGTTTCGATGTATTTAGTGTGAAATGCTCCCACACCTTGGATGACTTGGGTCGTAGCTTCTCTGCCATGTTTCAGAACAACGTTACTCGACGTCTCTCCGATGGCCTTTCCTCTACCTCCGCACTCAACTAAACTTTGTTTTTTTATACTCAAACATCTCCACGACTTATTGAGTGGCGTAATAGTCTTACGACACAACAAATCGATAATGAAATTTGTTGCCAACGTTTTTAATAATCCATTTTAATCGATTTGTTGTTTAATCGATTTGAATTGTTTCGTGTGTGTCTGGGTATACAGTATTTAACCAATTGTGTGTGTGTGTGTAAATATGTGTGTGTGTATCCATGTGTGTATCCATGTGTGTATATGTGTGTGTGTAGATCAGAGCCATGCAGTGCAGAGTCTCATCTGTTGCCCTGCTCCTTGGTAAGAGTCTTTCAAGTCATCAGTCTAGTCAACACACTTCCTACAACCTTCCAGCCTCTCCAGCTCAGGACAAACTCAGTAATGAGATGATTATGTTTTTCAGAGTTCTGGGTGCTCTCTGCCTGTGCACTCCATCAGTATCATGTGGTCAATATTCATATGACTTGGCCTGCTGCCCAGAGCTACTGTAGAGAGCACTTTGTTGACCTGGCGACCTTAGACAGTATGGAGGACATGCAGGGCCTGAAAGACCAGATGAAATCATATCCTGGATGGACTGTTTGGACAGGACTGACTAGAGTCAGTAGTGTCAGCAGCTGGAAGTGGTCTCTTTCAGGCAGTCAGTTCTACAGAGAAGGAGAGACGGAGTACAGGAACTGGGCCCAGCCAGAGCCAATCACAGGCCAGCCCTGCGCTGCACTGGTCAGAAATGAAGCAGGAGTATGGAGAGACTATGCATGTACAAATACTTACTCTTTTGTCTGTTCTAACATTGGTGAGTTAGAATGTTCTATTCCTAAAAACACATATTTCATTTGTTATTAGATGCATGTTTGCTTGCCATGTCCTTCTAGATGAAATAACCGATAAAAACACTTTTGTTTTAAAGGCGGAGGATTGATATTCTTTTATGAGGTAATATGTTGGTAACATATTGAAATACATGACTAAATAATATTAATGATGGATACTCTTAGGTAATGATCCTGGCAAGCCAAAGTACATCCTGGTTCTAGAACCAAGAACTTGGAGAGACGCTCAGCTCTACTGCAGACAGAATTACACAGACCTGGCCAGCATCAGGAACCAGACTGAAAACATTGAGATACAGCAACTTGTTCTGGGAGAGAATTCATCTGCAATCGTCTGGATCGGTCTGTTCAAAGACGACTGGAAGTGGTCAGACGGGTCTACCTCCTCCTTCAGATACTGGATGAGTGGCGATCCAGAGGATGGCTCTAACTATGACTGTGCCAAGTCAAATCCACATAATTTATGGGAGTGGTTCAGTTACCCATGTATTCGTGTCAGTAATTTAATTTTCCACAATGGTGAGTGAGACTTGGCAGCTGCCAGTGTGGTTTGAACGTGTCAGTGGTGTATTCTAGGTGATGAGCAGGCCTATACTAACAAGGGTTTCCTGTATGTCCTCTGTTAAAGAGCAGTGATACATGGTGGGGGACTTGGCAGAGTGACAGTATGCCCTCTACTTCATACTAGACCACACCACTGAAATGGGGGTTTCACTACAGCATGAAAGCTTGCAGGGTGTTTGTAGGAGATCACATGTAGTTAATAAACCTGCTCACCAGATGGATGGAATAAGACTCAATTAATACTCAAATACAATCTATATTATTTGGTGGTGAATTACCCATAACAAAAACTAACATTTTGTTTGAGCATAAAAGCATTATAAAGAGCCGTGTCACTACTGTAAAGGGAATCTTGTCAACCATGCATTACATGTCAGTCTATTTACCTTTATAATCCTGCATGATGTACTGATAATAATACAACTGTGTTATAAAGGATTCTTCCTCATTCTCACCCCAGGGAGCATCACAAGCACTACGACCCCGAGCACTCTGGGTACAACAACAGGAAGTGCTACGACCCCGAGCACTCTGGGTACAACAACAGGAAGTGCTACGACCCCGAGTACTCTTGGTACAACAGGAAGTGTTAAGACCCCGAGCACTATGGGTACAACAACAGGAAGTGCTACGACCCCGAGCACTCTGGGTACGACAACAGGAAGTGCTACGACCCCGAGCACTCTGGGTACACCAACAGGAAGTGCTACGACCCCGAGCACTCTTGGTACTACAACAGGAAGTGCTACGACCCTGAGCACTCTTGGTACAACAGGTAGTGTTATATTCAGATAGGGTTAGATATTTTCTTTACTTGAGAAACTGTGATGTACCACTTCATTATAAAGTCTGCCTCCTAATTCTTACCTTCCCTCACTTAGGGAGCACCACTAAGACTCCTACTAAGGTGAAGCTGGTGGGGAGAGTGGAACTGGTTCCTAATTCACCTTCGGACTTAGAGGATCCTGCCATGTTGGACTCCATCTTGCAGCAAGTGAGTGTCTCTGTGTGAGGGAAGGCAGTCCTCTGACTGTACATGATGTGTAGTCAAAGTCTCAGTCATTACAGACAACCAGCAGTTACACCCAAGAACGATGTAAAGATTGTTTTTGCCGTAAGAATACCCTTTACAGATGTAGCTGACAGTGACAGGTTGGTGAAACACACATACTGATCCAAGACTAGTTTAGTGTTCTACATTAAACCCTATAATGTGGTGTAACCATGACAGTGTGACTGTGCCCCCAGATGAAGGCAGCTGGGAGGATCCCAGAGCATGGCACGCTGAGATGGAAGAAGCAGAAGGATGGGAAGGTTTTCCACAAGAAGGAGGAGGAGGAGGGAGGAAGAGGAGACACGTGTCACTAACAAGTCACAGCTACTAAATGTTGTTAGTTGTCTCTTGTATCTCTGACAGTGTCGATGATGTCAATGACATTTCTGTAACTAGCACATGATATCCTTATCAATTCGTACAGTTTATTTGTTCTAGATCAGGTGGTGGGGTAACATGAAATGAAGTAAAGCCTACTGATCTTGTGGCCTTGTCTTATCAAGTGATACAGCTACATGTTTCTAGCCTGGCTGCCAGCCCACAAAATAATTTGGTCGGGAAGTTGGGTCAGGGGTAGCTCGGTTGGGGAAAAACTATATCAGAACAAGAGCTGTTCGGACCAATCAAATTTTCAGGGCGGGCTTTATACGATGATGGGCAAATGATCAACAGTAACGTAATCAACCACGGCACCAAAGAGCGCTTGGGTTGTTTTCAACAAACAACATACTACGTTGCTCTGATTGGTTGTAGGTCTATTCAATTGAGCGAAGAGGCATTTTTTACGAGTTCGGTTGAAACACGCCCCATACTCACAGCCCAACGGAGAGTTCAGAATGACAAAGTCAGGCTAACATGTTTCAATACCTTGTAATTAGGGCTGTGAAATGATTAAAAATTTTCATCAAATTAATCACAGGTTTCTGTGGATTAATCATGATTAATTACATTGGAATTTGTCATTAGTGTGCGTCTTTGATTTTGCGGTACCTTGATGCTCGAGTCACCCGTTGCTACTCGCAAAACTTTGGTAAACCCCTCGTCCTCAACAATATCAATCGGTCTACAGCTTTTTGCAATACATTTGGCAACTGTGCTAGTCACCTTGAGGTGACTAGCACAGGCAGACTTAGTGAGGGCCCTACGCTGTTCAGTGAGGGTGGTTTGGCGTATTCTACTTGAACTCCCCTCGCCAACCAACGCATGCTTTGCGGGGGCAGCAACCTAAGCAGGGAGGCCCAGACTTCCCTCTCCCCGGCCACTTCCACCAGCTCTTCCTGGGGGACCCCGAGGCGTTCCCAGGCCAGCCGAGAGACATAGTCCCTCCAGCGTGTCCTGGGTCTTCCACGGGGCCTCTTCCCAGAGAAAACTTTCATGAATGTAAAATATTTTCCTAAATTCAATTCAGAAGAAATTCCTTCTTAAATTCTTCTTAACTGCGTTTGAGAATGAGGCCCATTGCTCCTTTTCATACTAGAAGTCTTAGATGTATTGTCTTCTCAAAAGCTTTGTTAGATTTTATATCGGTATTGAATTAACGAAGCCTGCAACATCGGCCAACAATCACTGAGTACCATAGCCCTACTAACATGTAGGACAACAGTATACTACAGTATACTTGCATAAAAAGCTTAAAGTAGATGTTGATAACTTACTGGTTCTCATTTCTGAATGTACGGATGATGGGTGCAGAAGTGAAGCAGCTCAGGTAGGGCTGAACTCTCTGCACAGCCTCCCTCATACTGAATCCAGGGTTGAGCAGGTGGAAGGGGAGGTTAGACCATTTCATTAGGGGGGCCAAGCTGGGGCCAGTTGTACGATTAAAGGGGCCTGTTGTACTATTAAAGGGGCCAGTTGTACTATTAAAGGGGCCAGTTACATTAAACATTATTGTTGTCATATAGTTTTCTTCACTGCACTGCAGGCATTAACAGAAATTGGTCTCAGGTTTTGATGATTGCATTTCAAATGTCAATTTTAATGTGTTCTTAAACAAATGGGAAAAACTGCAAGCCTAACTGTTGCCTTTTATAGACGCTTGTGGCGCACTCCGAGACGGTACTGGGACAGTGAGGAAACAAGTTAGTTGCGAGCCCTGGGTTAGCGGTGGGGTTGAGGGAGGAGGATATAAAATAAATTCACGACAAGTCAAAAATGATTCTAAACACAACAGCAAAGTAAACAGCCTCCAGCCCTCCCACCCCCCCTGACCCCACCCCCCTGACCCCACGCCCCCCCGCCCTCCGACCCCACGCCCTCCGACCCCACGCCCCCCGACCCCACCCCCCTGACCCCACCCCCCTGACGTACCTGGGGGCACCAGGTGGTGGCTGGGCCTGCAGTAAGGCCTGAGGATGAGGACCCTGGCCAGGGACCACACTTGGCTGGGCTGGACCACCAGCTCCACTGACTCCACCTGGCCAGCGTGGCTGAACCACAGCCCGGGGAAGAGCAGCATCTGGGGATCAACGTTTCTGTATGAGTACCCAGGGGGGACATTGGTTCAGTACCCAGGGGGGACATTGGTTCAGTACCCAGGGGGGACATCGGTTCAGTACCCAGGGGGGACATCGGTTCAGTACCCAGGGGGGACATCGGTTCAGTACCCAGGGGGGACATTGGTTCAGTACACAGGGGGGACATCGGTTCAGTACCCAGGGGGGACATCGGTTCAGTACCCAGGGGGGACATTGGTTCAGTACACAGGGGGACATTGATTCAGTACCCAGGGGGGACATTGGTTCAGTACCCAGGGGGACATCGGTTCAGTACACAGGGGGACATTGGTTCAGTACCCAGGGGGGACATTGGTTCAGTACACAGGGGGACATCGGTTCAGTACCCAGGGGGGACATTGGTTCAGTACACAGGGGGGACATCGGTTCAGTACCCAGGGGGGACATCGGTTCAGTACCCAGGGGGGACATTGGTTCAGTACACAGGGGGGACATTGGTTCAGTACCCAGGGGGACATTGGTTCAGTACACAGGGGGGACATTGGTTCAGTACCCAGGGGGACATCGGTTCAGTACACAGGGGGACATCGGTTCAGTACACAGGGGGGACATTGGTTCAGTACCCAGGGGGGACATTGGTTCAGTACACAGGGGGACATTGGTTCAGTACACAGGGGGACATTGGTTCAGTACACAGGGGGACACTGGTTCAGTACACAGGGGGGACATCGGTTCAGCAATCCATAGTTAAGACAAGACATCACCGCAATACAAATTCATAAGACAAAACCCAATATTTTAGTGTAATTTGTTTATATTATATACTGAGAACATTTAGTCATTTAGCAGACGCTCTTATCCAGCGCGACAGCGATACTGACTCACAAGAAGGTCATGCCAAAGGAATTAAACACACACACATGATATCTTATTTAGGCTGTATAAATATACACCTGCATGTTGGAATAAGGATATACAATAGTATAGGAGGGAGTGATTGGATGAGGCTCACCTCCACTCCGAGTTGGCTGGTTGCCGGGGCGATGGGGAGGGGGCGGAGTTGGGTCCTTGCGTACACGGCGGACATCAGAGGCACACCTGTCAGGTAACTGTCTGGAGACGGCAGAGACACTACAGGGAGCACAGAGGGACATATTTCATAGGGAAGAGAAAAAAACAACACTACTTTACAGTCTGTATCATCTTCTGTCCTTATCGGTTTCTAAAGTTTACTCTCTCGCACTCTCTCTCCATCCGTCTCTCCCTCTCGCATTGACATGCCGTGCTATTGTATATTCAAATAGTTTCTCTCTCGGAACAAAAGGAAAATGCCATTATTGTTCATCTGTCCTTCTCTTTATCTCTCTGCTTATCTCTCTCTCTGCTTATCTCTCTCTCTGCTTATCTCTCTCTCTGCTTATCTCTCTCTCCCCCCATGCTTCTCTCCCTCTCTCTTCTGGCCCTTTCTGTAATTTATTGGGTGAGCTCACGCCTCGGCGCGCACAACCATTGTTGTGGAAAGTTGAGGCTACTTAGTTCCCCTTCGTTCTTTTGGCGGCGTCATGGAGCCGACCAGCTAAATACTTTAGTAATACTCAAATACTTTAGCACAAGAGTTGCTACCTGCATTTACGGTACTACAGCTGGCAGCTGTGCTCCATTTTGCTTCTAGATTCAGGCCTAGCCCCGGTAAATTGTAGAGCTAGCTAACTACTATACTTCTGCTGTGTGGGAATCGCAGGAGCTAACCAGTCAAAGGTCGTACAAAAATACAGGGGCACACCCCACAATTTCCACAAATTGTACCCTCTCTAGTTCCCTCTCCCCTCTTTCTCTCTCTTTCCCCCTCTCTCTCTCCCCTTCTCTCTCCCCTGTACTTCCTCTCCCCCCGTCCCTCTCCCCCCGTCTCTCTCCCCCCGTCTCTCTCCCCCCGTCTCTCTCTCTCCTTCTTCCTCTCCCCCCGTCTCTCTCCCCCCGTCTCTCTCTCCCCGTCTCTCTCTCCCCTTCTCCCTCCCCTTCTCCCTCCCCTTCTCTCTCCCCTGTACTTCCTCTCCCCCTGTCTCCCTCCCCCCTGTACTTCCTCCCCCCCATGCCTTACCTGTCACCTGGCTCTCACAGAGGGAGAGATGTTCTTCTTCACATGCTGTCGTCCTCCGCTGCCCTCTGGTCCCTAGGGCCACCAGGGGGCAGTCTCCCAGCCCCATCCCAGCCCTGCCCCACCCGGGGGCCCTCGGCTGGGGGCCCTCTGCCCCCCCGCGCCCCACCCACACCCAGGCACCGGCTCTCCTATAGACAAATGGAGAGCGTAAACAATTTATTAAGCACTAATAAATAAATTCAAACAAAGTTACATAAGTCAAGCAAAAATGCTTATTTTTGAGAAATAACGAAGATAAAGGACTAAACAAAAGAAATCTAAACAATACACATTTACACTGCCACAAAAATACAAAATAATGTTATAAATTTATAAATGTTATACTTGGAAAAGAAAAAAATCCCATGTCCGTATTCACCTCAACATAAACTCAACTTCTCGTTACTCACGTTGGGAAGGCGTTCTGGATGAACAGCAGGTGGTCTGGACCTTGTACCCTCGCCAGCTCTCCTCCTGCCGTAAGTGTGCACCCCCCCCGCACCTCCGACCACGCCGCCGCTGCTCCTGACAGCCAATAGCATCGCAGCGTCGCCAGGTCGACCTGGGCTCCCGCGGGGCACAGAGTCTCCTCTGAAACACGAGGAAGAAAACTCAGATGAGCGATAAACAGACCGCCCAAAACTCGATGAGCTTGAGTTAACACAGTCCCAACAATCACACACCACAAACAACAATAACTTATTTCTGTTGGGTTTAGAATGTTTGGAAAGTCAACTGTCATTCTCACACTGTCCCAACAAACACCAAAAGGCACATCACACCAAGCCAACAGCTGTTGGCTGCTGCTGGTGTGTGGGCAGTGTGATCTGAGCTACAGTTTGTTGTTCTCACCTCCCACTGAGGAACGCAGGGAGGCCCACATGCTCCAGAGCTGCAGCAGGATCACAGGGGCCGTCATCTCTGTCCTCTGGGACTCCCAGCTGGGTGGAGGAGCTCGCGACAGCCGACAGGAGCTCTGTAGCTTCTGCACATCGGTGGGCGTTCGGACTGAGGGTCCCTTGGGTGCTTGGTTGTCTTCTCTCTCTTTTTGTCTCTCTCTTCCTCTCTTCTCCCTCTAGCTCTCTCTTCCACTCCCCTCTCCTTTTTTTACCCCCTCCCTCTCTCTGGCTGTTTTGTTTCTCTGCCCAAGGGATCCTACTCTGCCCCTCCTCCTTTCCCCTTTAAGTCTAACTCTTGTCTCTTTCTCACTGCCCGCCCCCCCATGTCTTGTATTGTGCCTGTCTGTGTCTACATTTCCATCTCAAAACCTCTCTCTCTCTCTCTCTCATCACTAGCTTCATCTCCCAGTTACCCGTCCCTCTCCCATCTCTCCCCCACCCTCTCCCAAGTCAGAGTGAGTTATGAGCTGTGGGGGGGGATGCCATTGTTTTCAAGGCCCGCTCGTCCCTCTCTCCAAGGCTGGGTGACAGTGCTCGTCTCTGGGCAACGGACCCAGGGGCAGGGTAGAGAGAGGAGGCCAGGGGGGGGGGGGGCAGGGGAGGCCTGAAGGGGGCAGGGTAGAGAGAGGAGGCCGGGGGGGGGGGGGGCAGAGCTGTTGAAGACCCCAGACTGAGGAGAGACAGGGCAGGAGTCTCACATGGGGATATGGGCCTGGGTCCATTATACTAGCCAGGCTTAAGCCCCCCCGATGAGGCCAAGAGACTACTGTGACAGTAATGTTGACATCGGTTGGTCTGCGGTTTCTCTAGTGAGACTTCTGGGCCAGTTTAGCTAAAAAAAAAAAAATAATAGTTGTTCCAGAAGTCCTCTTATAAATACTTCTGGAGTATACAACCGGTCTAGGTTGCCGGGGGAGCAAAGAGCGTCATTCGAGCCTCTTTTCTTCTTGTGCTTGTTGACTCGGTGTAAAACACACAGCAAGTAAACCGTCTAAAGAACTGAACGCCTTGTGACGCACATGCCAGGGAAAGAAAAGTTTTTTTTCTCTTCTTTTTTTTAAGGAGAGGATGCCGTTAGAGTTGCCTGGCGACGGAACAGATAAAAACCGTGGTTAGGGGTGTCAGTTTAATGGGCAGTCTGGACAGCAGCAACATGAGAACATGGGTTAGTTTCATAAATTGTAACACCATGTTATACTAGGAGTGTGTTTGTAGATCATATTGTAGTGGTTGACAAGGGATTGAGGACTTCTACTCAATTTTTTCCTCTCAAACTGAAAAGTTTGGAGGATGCGGGCATCGATCCCGCTACCTCTCGCATGCTAAGCGAGCGCTCTACCATTTGAGCTAATCCCCCTGCACAACCTCTGTGGAATTATACGGATTATTAGTCTTATCGACAGAATTTTCTTAATTTTAAGTGTATTCAGGGAACATATTGATTAACTACATGTGTGTATAGTGAAAATTGCAAGTTTACAATACCCAAAGACTACATGCATTTTGATATATTGTTCAAATTCGTATCTCAAAAATCTTAGAAAGACTTTTATTTTGAAGCTGCCTTCAGAATGAGGAAGGTTGAATCAGGAAGTGGACAAGCAGGCTTGGCTGCCGCATGGCTCGACTGACCATTTTCCCAATAACAACATACTGATAT
Source organism: Hypomesus transpacificus (assembly GCF_021917145.1). NCBI lineage: Eukaryota > Metazoa > Chordata > Actinopteri > Osmeriformes > Osmeridae > Hypomesus > Hypomesus transpacificus. The sequence goes on from NW_025813787.1 coordinate 48,468, forward strand.
TTTAACTCTTGAATATTGTGTAATTAACTGGTGATATTGTAGCATTGTTAATCTTGACAATATTTTTTTCAATTTAGTTTTAGTACCAGTCACTGACTGAGTATTTTAAGGGGTTAAACATTAAAGTTATTTTTTTGTCTTTTTTTGTCCTAGTCAACTCAATGGCACTCGAGTTTTGATTCGTTTTTTTTAAGGAACATTAGTCATAATTTCCTTAGAATTTATGACTATTTGCAGCAATGGCTGCAAACATTTTATTGATAAGTATGCATACCTTGAAGTATATTTTAGTCATCTAGGTTGAGAATATGTAACTGACTTACAAGCACAACATAACATTCCCTGAACCCATAAAAAACTTTGAGCTATATTAATATGATATGAAATGTTGTCCTAAAAGGGGAATTAACATAAGTGGGTTTTGTTGACACCAAGTATTTAAGTACACTTGGAGTCAGGGGAATTCGAACCGGAGACCTTGGGTTCCACTCTCCTGCTTCCATAAAGCAAGCAAGCAAAATGTATTTATAGAGCACTTTAAATCCAAAGTGAACACAAAGTGCTGTACAGTAAAAACAATCGATAAATACATAAAAGCCTTAAATACAAAAACTCACGTTTCATACAATACAAAGACACATCATGCAAACACCCAATTCCATCTATATAACCAGACGTGAATTTTCAATTTCAGTTTTCAAAGGCCAAAGCATAAAGGTAAAAACTGAATATAGTAGAGCGTTCGCTTGGCAGACATTTATGAGCAACATGAATATAATTGATTGGACCTTATGGCTAGTTTCATAAATTGTAACACCATGTTACACTAGGGGTGTGTTAGTAGATCATATTGTAGTGGTTGACAAGGGATTGAGGACTTCTACTCACTTTTTTCCTCTCAAACGGAAAAGTTTGGAGGATGCGGGCATCGATCCCGCTACCTCTCGCATGCTAAGCGAGCGCTCTACCATTTGAGCTAATCCCCCTCTCAGAACTGCGTGCAAATTTAGGACATAAGAGTCTTCCTGCCCGCCTTATCTTTATTTTACATGTATTTAGGGCACATTGATAAATTGTGTGTATATGTTGTTGTTTTATATGTTTTATATTTTACAATACAGTAACACTAGTATTCTGATACCTTTTTTAAATTGTATCTCAAATACTAGAGACTTTTATTCTGAAGCTGCCTTCAGAACAAGGAAGGTTGAATAAGGAAGTGGTGAGCTGACTTGGCTGACACAGCTGTTGTAAAAATCTTGAGACGTATGCATACCTTGAACCATGTGTCAAGTAATCTAAGCTGATAATGTTACTGCATTGCAAGATAATGGCTTATGTGCCCTGAATCCACAAAGAACTTCGACCTATATGGTCATTCAATTTAGTTATAAATTGCTCTTATAAAACGCTCTGGATAAGAGCGTCTGCTAAATGACTAAATGTATAAAAGGTAATTACCATATATAGCTGTGGTTTAAAACATAAGCACACTTGAAGGCAAGGAGAATTACTTTTCTGTCCTGGAGGGGACTCGAACCAGAGACCTTGGGTTCTACTCTACCTGCGCCGTAACCACTGAACATGGTACTACGCTCGCTTAACAGAATTTTACTATCAACATGAATTGATATTATGTTTAAAAGGACTTCAGTTTGGTTATCAAATGTAACAAATTTACATTAACTCACATTGCAAAAAACAAAGAGTGTGTTTGTGGTTCTTTAAGTCTATCTTATTACACTTACCATGCAAATTTCATGACAATGTTGTTATACTGAAGATTTGTTAACTGTGGAAATCAAATTGTAGTAAAATGAAGCCTAGCCTAGCTGATGCAAGGGAGTGAGACCCTTCTGTATATTAAGTAGTTTTTCTCCTTGTATGGAAAAGGTTGGAGGATGCGGGCATCGATCCCGCTACCTCTCGCATGCTAAGCGAGCGCTCTACCATTTGAGCTAATCCCCCTTATAGAACCCTCTCCGAATTATACATATTAAGAATCTTTCTCACCGTACTATCTTCATTTTAAGTGTATTTAAAGCACATTTTCATAACTTGCATGTGTATATGGAGAAAATATCTATAGTTTACAAGACCCCAAGACTATATGCAGTTTGATATATTGTGCAAATACATTTCTAACGTAACCTAAAGAACTTTTATTCTGAAGCTGGTTAAATAAGGAATTGGATGAGCCGACTTGGCTGACACGTGACTTCTTCTGACGACTTTCCCATTAAAGAAATAGACATTTTAATCAATAACGTTGTAACGATGTATTGACAGTAATTTAAATTTTAGTCCCATTCACTTACTGAATATTGTATTTGGTTTAACATGTTTAGGCAATGTTTTAATCATAATTTTCTTAGACCGTTTCATGGTGCTGTGGTGGTATCTGATAATACTAATAGGAATAATCTCCTGACTGTAAAAATGTCATTGAGAAGGGTGCATTCCTTGAACTAAATGTATCCCACTTGAAAACGAATGTCTATGGCGCATGGAATCCCTAAAAACCTTTGAGTTACACTAACATTCAATTTAGTCTAAAGGGAATTAACCTAAATAGCCCTGCTTGACACCATGTATACATGTACTTTGCATGCACACTTGGGGGCAGTATGAAGAATTAGTGCTTAGTTACACGTGCAAATGTCTGCATGCAAATTCTGGTTAAAAAGGAAAATAACAAATTAGCTAACGCTAGGTCACATTAGCAAACATGTTTGAAGTGTTTCCCTCTTCCAACACACGGTTAAAGTGATTTGAAGGCCCCAAGAAAACCCAACACGAGGCTTTTCACCATTTTGCTTAATGCAATCAAACCTAGTTAACGCTAGGCTAGCTAACAAACAACCAAAACATCGAAGGCAGCTCTTTTCAACATTTTGTTTTTATTATTTAATTAAGATAATTATGTTTAAATATATCTGGCAAAGATGTGGAGCAGCTTCACTATTGATTATTAGTTTTACTCACATATTTTCTGCTCTGTGTAGTTGCTCAGGTCGATTACGATGGTGGTGCAGCCAGGTGAAACTACTACTGGATAGGGAGCTGCATGGGGCGCTGCAAGAGAGTGTCTGGTGGGCCATACTGTCTGTTGGTGTGGCCTCAAACACTTTCCTCGCACACTGTAGCTGGTTCACCGCAATCAGGAGATGTTATAACTGTATAGAAGTTGTTGAAGTTGCGGTGGGTGCACAACAGGCTGAGGCAGCTGTAGGCCTAAGTTTAGGCTAGCTAACGATGTTAGTGGTAGTTAACTAGCTCGCTCAACTTCTTCAACCAACGACAACGTTCCACGTGTTGTAACGTCAGCTACAGTACTTGTTGCTCCCCCCTCGTGTACTGTTAATTAAATAATTGCGTGTGTGTGTTAAGGCAAACTTTCCGTAAAATGGGCATCTTCATTTTGCACTTCATGAACGCGTGTTGACCAAGACCGACTGTGTAATATCGAGTAGCTAATCGACTGGCTGCTTCGTCACTAGATTGGCAAATTCTGGAAGGGCAAGGTGGAAAAGACCATTTAAAGTTCAATGGGGGTGATTATAAATATTGGCAAAAAAATAGATTTCATTGGATAGGCTCACATTTACATACAGACATTTTAATTTGTTTGTAAATGTGACAAAGTGAAAGGTAATTGTTTCATAATTATTTATTTTTTATGAAACAAAAATCATGAGACCTTTTTGCGCAATTACAATTGCCCATGCCTTCTCTCACCATGTGGTTAGGGGTCCTCGACGGCTGACGTCGAATTGCAATGTTATTAGCTAGCTAAATTTGACGAATTGACATGATATTCGTAGCTTATCAAAGTTTTAATTTAAAGTTAACGAAGGAAATTGAGGGAGAATTTTAGTTGTGCAGACAATGAATGCAAGACTTTGCGTGGTAAGTGGAGCAGATTACACGTCACTAGACTATAGCTAAGCTAACTTGTAGCTACAGTAGCAGACTGACAGTGTTTTCTCACCAGAAGTCACTTTTTAAGCTGGCTCTGTCTGCAACCAAATATGTCAAATTTACACAAGCCACAAAAATATTTTGATAATCTTCATGTCAGCTTGAATAGTTTGTTTTGAATTACAGGGTTACACGGGTGGAACTTAAGCACTGAAATGCCTTCTTGCATACGTACACATTAAAACCTTAACACAGATCATGCAAACGTTTACAAGGTAGCGTTAAATGCAGAAACAAAAAACGTTGTGGGAGTGATAGGCCGAGGCATACAAAATTCAGAAACCATACAGTTTGAGGGGTAACAACATTATTCAAATTACACTTATTGAGCTATTTATCTCCATATAGCTTAATTTGTGTAATTTTAATAACATAATAAGACGTTTGGGAGATTAAAGTGGTGGTTGAAAATGGACCGTTCTTCCTCTCTCCTAATCACTGTGAAAGTCGGTACTTTTTAAATACTTTAAAAAAATATTTTAAAACACAATGGGTTATAGACGTTTTGGGACATTGGGACCCTCTAATTTTCCCTATTCTGTCTCATTTTAATTTGTTCTCCCATCTTCTACTTTTCCTTCTCCCCCATTGTTCCTCCGCATCTTTAGCGGTAATGGTAGAAAGCTCCCATGGAATGCGAGAGGTCGGTGGATCGATGCTCGCAGCACCTTTTTTCACAAGGTCCTCCGTCGTATTAACTCAGTTACTTCCGTATTCAACCAACTTCAGAATAAAAGACAAATTATATTTTTTGGCTGCAAACTTTTTTTTTTAAAGGTTATTTGAGATATGGATATCAAAATGCATATAGCCTTTGGGTATTGTAAACTATACACGTAGTGTACACATACTCATGCAATAAATCAATATTTAATACATACTTAAGATAAAATAGGAAGAATTTTCTTAACTGTTGACGTTGTTGTAGGCGGGGGATTAGCTCAAATGGTAGAGCGCTCGCTTAGCATGCGAGAGGTAGCGGGATCGATGCCCGCATCCTCCAAACTTTTCAGTTTGAGAGGAATGATGAATCAGAAATGCACAGTTCATCTCGGTGATTAGAGTCAACTACCGGTGTGTATCGGGTCACATCTTGGCTACCACACACGGGGAACAAGAAAGAATATTAAGAATGCAACATAATCTCGGTAACAGTAGCTCTAGCTAGCTAATAAAATTATGGTGAACGAAAAGTAATAAAAGTTATAATATTCTAAATACCTCAACTACAACCTTACAATAAAATTCATTTTATTACAGTAGTGCATGGCACAGACAGTGCTGCCAATATGACAAATGATCTTCACGGGCCAGTTGTTCAAAACATTAAATCTGGATCAGAATTATCTGGATTTTGAAATCCCATGTTTTGCTATCCAGGATCAGGTAATCAATTTTACTTTTGTACTGGTTTGTCAAAGCAACTTTGGATTGGATCACCCTGATCCAGATACAAACTTTTCAAGATTACCAAATCCGGATTGTAAATGAGACTACGTATAACAATGTAGGCCAATATATTAGGCTAGCCAAGTAAAGAAGAGGTTCAATAGCCAGCATTGGGTCGCCTTGAAGTGTTTTGATTTGAAGACACAGAAAAAAGTAAAATAAAACAATCATAACAGTCAGAGCTGTCATCTGACCCACAAACAATTGAAAAAAACATATACAGCACCAGTCAAAAGTTTGGACACATTTTCCCATTCATGGATCAGTTGTATTCCAATTCTACTAAAAAGTTTTCATGGGAAATGTGTGTGTATGTTCTTCACAAATGCAATGCGAATATTTTGAAAAAGTTTTTCAAAATCTAAAAAAGGCTAAACGTCCAATAAATAACAAAATTAAAGAACTGTCAAAGTTAGTCTTCTGTTGTGGAGACTAGCTTTTTGAAACTCTACTTTTAGGAGGCGGATCTCAAATTGGGCTTTGGTTTGCTGAAGTTGGCGAAAAGTGATTTGTTCTACTGCCAGAATAATCTGTACTTCTGCTCTTACATATAAATAAATATATGAATTACATGATACAAATATTTGACCAATTTCACGTTTTATTAAATTTTGTTGCTGAAATCCACCTTACTGCTGGGCTCAGAATGATTTTGAATTTTTGGATCAAAGGTATCCCAATTATACAAAAAAGGTTTTGAACAACACATGTTGAAGGTTTAATCCAAATCAAAACCAATATTGGATTGCGTAATCTAATCAAATTGTTCTTTTTCTTATTTTTTTTGCAACTCATTTTCAAGATTTGATCCAATACAAAAGCCGTAATCCGATCGCATCACTTCTGAAAAACTGGCCCAGGTCCTCCACATTGAGATTTTCCCATCCCAGGAAGTCTACAACTTCATGAACGGAAGTACTTAATAGCAAGAGTGAAGTGGTGGTTGTCGTCTGAGGTAAACAGCGATAAATCGCGAAACTAATTACATATATTTTGGGTAACGTTTAACGGCGATCTCTTTGATGCGTGTTAAACAACTGGAATAAAAATATGAAGTTTTAAAGTTGTTTCGTTTGAATAAACATGCTGTGTGCCAGAGCCCGTTTACGGCTAACCCCATATTAGACATGCCCTGTTATATGTCTAGCTAACGAACAGGTTAGCACGCACAGGGCTCAGGCGCTAGTCCTGTATTATCAGCCGAGAAGACTTCTATACACTTGGTTATTAGCAGTGGCTTCCCATTCCCGTAGTTGTAATGGCAACCTGTATATATGGGGACACTCACTGTGACGTGATATGTTAGCTAGGCAGGTTAAATCCGAAATGGAATGATGGTTACAGCAAGGTAACGAGTTAATATATGAGGTTAACATAAACTGAACATCCATGCATCATTCATACCTATTCCCTTTACATAAACTATTGTTTCAGACTTTTTCAATTGGTACCGAAGCAGGAAGAAAATGGACTTTAAAGAATGTTATAGTGACACGGTGTCCTCGGTGGCCGCGGCAGCGCGCGCGGGGTGCAGGCGGAGGCTACGGACGCTGATCCACCGGGGCTGTAGCATCGACAGCAGGGATAACCGCGGCTGGAACGCCCTGCATGAAGCTGCATCTGCAGGCTCTGCCGACTGTGTACGCGAGCTCATCTCTGCTGCTGGTACGATCACAGAACAACAATAGTTATAAAGGCCTCCTCTTATGGGCAATGTAACTGGTAGTTAAGTTTCATAACTAGCTATTAAGATTCATTTGAACAGTCCCAAAAGAAACAATGTACATTATTATCAAAAGCGAAGCACGAGGAGCGGGGCAATTGAACCCTTGAACCTCTTGATCTGTTGTCAAATGTGTCTCTTATGAGCTATACACATAACGTTTGAACAACCTTCACATCTCAAAATACTGAGATACTCTTTCTCCGTTACCAGTGGCCACCTCACGAGGCGGCAGTAGCTATCTCGCTGCCAGGACTCATGAGGGGGAGACAGCCTTGCATCTGGCTGCTCACTGTGGCAACCTGGCAGTGGTCAAACTGCTCATTAAGGCAAGAGCCAACATCAACCAGCCAACCAATGACGGCTCCTGTCCTCTGTACGCAGGTAACATAGATTCACACTCCAATACAGATATGCACACCTTGTTTTAGTTTCTTTCTTTTTTTCTCCAGTTGAGAAATTCTGACTGTTTCCCTCATTTACACGGGTACAGCTGTCAGTGCTGGACACAAAGAAGTTGTGGAGTTGCTCATCAGGAAGGGAGCAGAAGTCAATGGAGAACACACCTCCTCTTGCTGGTCCAGTCTCCACCTGGCTGCTTATAAGGTAGACCTCCACACAACATGCTGAAAACAACACTAACGTTGTATCTCTATACAGCTGATTCAAATGAATAAGTCGTCATCGAGCTCAGCAGGAGCTTAGTAACGACCATTCATTTGAATCAGGTTTGCTGGAGCAGGAAACATCCAGGACCCTGGACCCTGAGGGCCAGGATTTAACACCCTGGTGTAACAACACATGGGGGCCAGATGGCCGAGTGGTTAGGGAATCGGGCTACCAATCAGAAGGTTGCCGGTTCGATTCTCGGCCGTCCTATATGTCGTTGAGTAAATGTAAACTCGTGCTTGTTCTTTTCCCTGGCAGGGTTCCAGTGAGATGGTGCGCCTCCTGATTGCTGTGCCAGCCTGCAAGCTGGAAGCTCTTGACGATAATAATATCACCCCCTTGTTTCTGTCCGCACAGTATGGACGGAGGGAGTGCCTTCAGATCCTTATTGATGCAGGTACACAGCTGTGTGTGTGTGTGTGATTCCCCCCCTCCCTCCCCGTATACACATGTGCACCTGTGTGTCTGGTGTGCAGGTGCGGACGTGAACACTCAGGCTGCAGACCTTGCCACCCCTCTGATGATCGCGTCTCAGCAGGGGTACGAGGACTGCGTGAACACCCTCCTGGCCCACGGTGCCAACGCCAACATCCTCTGCAATGACATCTGGCCCCAGATCCCCATCCACGCGGCCGCTGAGTTTGGACACATAAGGTATCAGGCTGTAATAAGGACATCTGTCATGTTGTCCCATTTATGTTTTTCTCTCTCTAGAAACGTCCTGGTACTCATGTGTGCGTTTTGTGTTTGTTGCGTTGCGGGTGCCGTTTGACAGCATCCTGCGACGTCTGATCGCCGTGACGGACCGGACGTGCGACCGGGGGAAGGACCGGGTGAGCCCGCTGTACCTGGCCACGGACCAGAGGGAGTGTACTCAGGTGCTGCTGGAGGAGGGCTTCCACCCTGACGCTCAGGACTGCAGCTCCTTCATAGCCCAGTCGCCCCTCGCCAAGGCTCTGGCCCCCCTCCATGCCTCCAGCAGGACCCCCAGGTACTTGGAGCCCAGTACAGTCTGGTATGCACCAACCCTCAGCCTGGCAGTTCCTTTTTTCATGTATTTAACCTTTTATTCTCTCGCTCTCTCTCGCTCTCAGTGATTCAGCGAGGCTTTTGTTGGCTGCAGGGGCCACTCTGAACAAGGCGGTGTGGGCTTTCGCCCTGAACACCGACAAGCCAGAGACCCTGCAGTTCATACTACAGCACAGGAGAATCTGCCTGAGAAGGCTGGACCTGCTTCAGAGACCAGACCTGCCAAGCTGGGGCCTGTGCAGCCCGGCACAGTCCTACAGCTCCTTGTCCAGTCTGGAGGAATCCAGCGTGACCATGTCCAGTTCAGAGGAAACCAGCGAGGTTGTGTGCAGTTCAGATGAATCCAGCCAGAGCTGGTCCAGTCGAGAGCCGCCCGGTTGGAAGGCGTCCAGACCAAAGCAGTCGAGCGGGAACTCGTCCGTTTCAGGGGAGTTAAAGGATGTGTGGTTGAATGCAGAGGAGTTGACTTGGCTGGTGTTAGTGGCTGACAGGACAGTGCATCATGCCCCCTGCTGGCTCCCTTTGCTACTGCAGGCTGGATTGGAACCTTCCCTGCTCTTACGCTCAGACATGTAAGACACACACACACAGACAGACAGACAAACATAATTTCACACACACCTCTATTAAGAATGTTTTCCCTCAGTGTTAAATTGTCAGCTCATAATATTTCACCTCTTTTTTTCCGGTGTTATTTGCCTCAGATTGAAGAAGGCGAAGAGTGACGTTCTGAATTACCTCCTGGAGTTTGTGAATTGGTCGACTCTCTCCCACCACCTTCGACAAATACTTGACCAGCGACTAGAAGAGAAGACGTGGACTCCCAACGCACACCTAGGTCAGCTACGTACATCACCCACCAGTGTCAGTTACCAGTCACAGATGCCAAGGATCCCAGCGTGTTTGGTTAACTGACACAAATTGATTGTGTGTGTGTGTGTGTGTGTATATGTGTGTGTGTGTGTGTAGAAGGTGTGCCCCCTCTCTCTCACCTCTGCAGGCTCCAGGTTCGGGAGCAGTTAGGGGCTTATCCTTTGATGCAGACGCCCTGTGTCCAGCAGCTTCCCCTGCCCCGCCCTCTCCAGAAATACCTTCAGTTCACAGACATCATTCCTCCATAGCACAGCACACGCTACATCCACACCACCATCACGTTCTGTTGTTGGTTCTATCGTTGTCTACCTGCACCATATACTTAACCGCAAGCAGTTGAGTTTCCTGCTACTGTGACAAAAAAAAAAACGTTTGATATCTGATGTAAAGATGCCAAAGTTTTTCTGTTTGATAGTTGTATACTTGTTGTGTTAAATTTACTACCAGTTCTATTTGCAAGAGGTTGTTGCATTTAAAATAAAAAATATATATGTTTTTTACGATTTGAGTTGTGAGAGCATGACCGTAATAACTTTGTGACTTTTGATTGGTTAACGTCACCGGTGGGGGGGTAGCAGGCGGAAGCCCGAGTATGTTGACAGCTACTAGCTAGCAGGTTTACATTTTAGCTTGTTTCATAAAAACGCACCTGCCGCGGCTGGACTCGAAGGCACTCAAAACAACAAATGATATGAAAGACATGCCTTAATGTATTTCATACGTGAGTAAAACCATTGCTTCCTAGCTCTGTGATCCAAGCAGTTTGTTATTTCGTGTCATACCTGACACTACATTTGCTGTGAAGCTTTAGTACCGCTTACAAACTGCCAGAGACGCTAGCTGTATTTCAGGGGTAAATTATAACTTGAAACAGAAGAATGTTTTATTGAATTGTTTGCTATTATGTTGTAACTTACTCAAAACTCAATTGTACATTTACAAGTAGTCCAAATATTAATCTTGGCTAGCATCAACCCCAGTCATTAGTGTGTGGGTTAACGTGACGCGTTTAGCCTAATGCTGTGTGTGTACATTCCGCATTTAACTGGCTGCTGTGGTAGTCTAGCTACAACGTTAATGCTTTTATCCTAGGTATCTAGCTAGTTAGTAGTAAGTCTAAGCTTTATCGACAAATTTGATTTCCTGCTTCTTTCATGCTATGGCAGTTTTACAGCAGTGTGACTGTTTAATGTGGATGCATACGCCAGACCAGGTTAGTTATTAACATGTACCTCTAGCTAGCTAGCTAATCAATACCGCCAGCTGATACGCTGGCAATTCACATATTTATTAGTGTTGACTGCCTTGCAAGGGCTACGTGTAACTTAAGTCGTTTGATCTGTTTGCATTACAGCAGAGCCCAACGTTGGGGAGACACATTCATGCGCCAGCAAGATGCAGCATGCTGGAAGTATGCGACCTTTAATTAGAAGAGATGCAGGCGTTTGGAATCAAACAAAAAGTCTTCTCTACAAGAATGTACTGATCAAATGGAGGACCAAGCAACAGAGCTTGCAGGTGCCATACATTTTTGTTATTGACTGTGTATAAAGCACGTGTCTGTTTGTGACCAAACCACTGTTATTCCATACAGGAAATCGTTTTTGCAAGCTTTAGATTGACATGGTAGCAGGACTGTTATGAGTCTCACTCATGCAAAGTTTTACAATGGCATCAGAGCGGATCTTGGGTTGGATCTCATTAGATGATCTTTGCCAGTCTCTCCCCTTGGCTTGTGGCAACAGAGCTACACAATAATCTGGCCCATGACACTCCTGTGTTTCTGCTACATTGATTATTGTAGCGTTAAATACATTTTAAATGGGATACTTTGTGTGTATCTCTCTACAATGAGTAATTGAAAACGCTCCCATCCCTGGCCCCATTAGGACTGTTTGGGGAAGATGGTGATGCTGCAGGCAGATTGTATTGTCCTCTTGCACCACTCAGCCACTGAGGCGTTAACATCCTAGGGCCACAGGCCAGCAGGGTCTTTGGGAGCTCTGCTACATCAGGCTCTTAACGTTGGCATCTCCCCCGCCCACACCTGTTTGAAAACTTGTGACCAGCAACTTCCTCTTGCCTGGCAACACAGCCCCCCCCCCCCCCTCCTCCCCCCCGGCTCCTCCTTCTCCTCTGATTAAGGGTTGAATAAATGAATCTCTTCAGGCACTCCCCCCCCCCCTCGTCCTGCCTTGTAACGCTATGCATTTTTCATTTGGACTTAAGTTGCGCCGATGCATTTTTAATGGGTCTCCCTGTTTCATCTTCTCGTCCTGGTGGTGGTATTTGAGGGTCTCCCGGAACGAGGTTTCTGTTTGAGATCGTTGAGGGCAGGAAATTCTTACATGCTGTCAAGTGATCTGCGTTCACGAGAGGAACCGCACAGTCTGCTGTCGGTTTGATCTGTGGCTGCGTTTCTTCTAAAGCATTATTAAATGGAACGTTAGGCCTAAGCACCTTACGCAATGTTGGGCCTGTCTGAGTGGAATTCCTGTTCAGCTCTATTGATTTTAATTTGAGGATGATGCAGCAGTTAAAATGAGTCTATTCTACATTTCTAATCCTACTACACTTCATTTCTAAACAACCCACCCCAGCATACACACACACACTCACACACACACTCACACACACACTCACACACACACTCATGCACACTCACACTCACACACACACACTCACACACACACTCACACACACACTCACACACACAACTCACACACAAAAGGTCACGCTCACACTGACAGTTTGAGCTCACTGGTTCCCAGGACAATGTCTAGGCAGTGTTGTGGAATCTCGATTATTGGGCAGGGTGGCAACCGGTGGGGTATAGAGGGGGACAGGTCGGGGGCCTAAGATGCAGATGAGGCCTGCGCAGTAAGAATTACACCAAAGAACAGGCTCAAACCAGTGTGAGAGAAGAGGTCTAGTGGGGAGGTTGGCCTGGCAGGCTAAGGATGGGAAAAGAGTGTATCTTGAGCAGTGTGGCCTGATATGAGTAAGACTTGCATAACAAAAGGCCTGCTAGACAGTCAACAAGATTGTAGGGCAGGAAAGGAGGGGGGGTCCAGATAGCTTACAGCTGTGACCGATCAGAAAGCGAGAACCCAAGAGCTAAGAGTATCCCCAAGGGCCGGAGTCATGTCTAAAAAGCATTCTGAATCTTCTGGAGAGGGCGGGTTGCGCATGCTGGGAGACCGACGAGCAGTGAGTTGCAGTAGTCCAACTTGGAGAGGACAAGTGCTTGGACTAGCAGCTGGGTGGAATGCTCAGACAGGTATCTCCTGATCTTCCGGATGTTGTAGAGGGTGAATCTACAAGACCGGGAGACTGCAGCAATGTGGGTTGTGAGGGAGAGCTCGTCATCCATGGTAACCCAGAGGTTCCTTGCAGAGGATGGATCACCATCGCAGATCCCAGGGTGATGGAGAGATTGTGGAAGGGTTTGGCCGGGTTATGAAAGACATGACGTGGAGACTGAGAGTTGAGATGAAATGAGGACATGTAGAGAGGTGTTCCTCAGGTTCCCAGTGTTTCAGTGTTCCTCAGGTTCCAAGTGTTTCAGTGTTCATAAGGTTCCCAGTGTTTCTGTGTTCCTAAGGTTCCCAGTGTTTCAGTGTTCCTCAGGTTCCCCGTGTTTCAGTGTTCCCCGTGTTTCAGTGTTCCTCAGGTTCCCAGTGTTTCAGTGTTCCTCAGGTTCCCCGTGTTTCAGTGTTCCCCGTGTTTCAGTGTTCCTCAGGTTCCCAGTGTTTCAGGGTTCCTCACCTGTTCCTCTTGAAGTGTGGTCATATCAGAAATGTTTAGAATAGCTCTGGTTATCGTAGGTCCTAATCATGTAGAGAATGTATTTTTGGAACTCAAAAGCAGTCACGTACAATGACAATGTATCACTTCAAAGTGTTTAGATATGCCTTCACAAAACAACAGCATTCCATGGCCCAACAGCACCTGTCTGACCTCCTGCCTGTGTCTCCCACGGTGTGCAGGAGCTGATCCTGCCCCTGCTGCTCCTGGGTCTCCTGATCCTCATCAGTACTCTCAACCCCCATGTCTACTACGGGGGCATCAGCACCATGGTGCTGGAGAAGGAGGATGACAACCACATCATCAGCGTCCTGGGTTACACCCCCATCACCAACGTCACCAACCACATCATGGAAGAGGTGGCCCAGGAGATGCGTAAGTGAACCGTGGTGACCTCCAGCCCTCCAGAACACACCTCCAGCCCTCCAGAACACACCTCCAGCCCTCCTCAACACACCTCCAGCCCTCCTCAACACACCTCCAGCCCTCCACAACACACCTCCAGCCCTCCACAACACACCTCCAGCCCTCCACAACACACCTCCAGCCCTCCAGAACACACCTCCAGCCCTCCAGAACACACCTCCAGCCCTCCAGAACACACCGCAGAATCACATCTGTGGATGTGTTCTAGGATGAGGACAGTGTTCCCCAGAGCCCTTGTAGCACATCCCACCATTTTACTTCCAAACGTTATCCAGTTGTTTAGAGTGCGTGTCTCTCCCTGTTGTGTGACTGCAGGCATGCAGGACCACCTGGAGATGTTCTCCAGCGAGGAGGACCTGGAGAACGCCAGTCTGTACGAGCCGTCGGGCTACGTCGGGGTGGTGTTCCTGGACAGCTCTGCCACCTCATACAGACTACGTTTCCCCTATAGCCACTTGCCCCTTCCCAGCGACTACACCGAGTCGATCGGTAGGAACGACTGTTGTCTGTTCTCTACAGCCCAGCTCTGGGTCTGAGGCTAGAATTCCACCGGGGCCAATGTATCACATTTAATGTGGTCAGCCTTGTCTGCAAAGTCTTACAGAACAGATAATGGAAACCTTCTAACTTAACAGGCCAGTGTGTAAACGGTAAACGGCGATGTTGTCAGACAGTGCAAATTGCAAACGCTTTACACAGAGGTTGTTTCTGTGCGTGTGTCCCACAGCCAACTGTTTTGCCACGTCAGTGAACTGCAGAGCAGCTGATTACTGGCACTCAGGCTTCGTGCGGCTCCAGTCTCTTATCGACGCTGCCATCATTCAGGTGAGACGGGACAAAGATCAACATGAACGCCCAGGCCTCTCTGCAGAGTGAACCCTCCCTACCCTCCTCAGGATGGGTGCATCACTCCTTGGACTGGGAGTAGCCTGCTCCCATGCTTAGCAACAGCTAACATCACTGTCCATGTTCTGTGTGCGTGTCCGTCCGTCCGTGTGTGTCCGTGCCTGTGTGTGTGTGTCCGTGCGTGTGTGTGTCCGTGTGTGTGTCCCGGGGCCAGGTGCGGACCAAGCGGCAGGTGTGGAGTGAGATGGACATGCGTGTGGTGATGATGGGCCAGCCCGGCTCAGTGGAGGTGCAGAAGTTTCCTCACGCGCTCATCTCCATCTACCTGGTCCTGGCCTTCACGCCCTTCGTTACCTTCCTCATCGTCAACGTGGCGGCTGAGAAGGAGCGCCGCCTCAAAGACACCATGAGCATGATGGGGCTGTACGACTCTGCCTTCTGGTGAGCTCCCACGCTCTCGGGGGGCGGGGCCTCTCGGGGGGCGGGGCTCTTGGGGGGGGGGGGGGGCTCTCGGGGGGGGCACATGCAGGTTTTCGCAGAGCTGACCTTCTACGGGTGGCATGTGTTGGCCCCTCCAGGTTGTCATGGGGACTGCTGTACGCCGCTCTGGTTACCACCATGTCCTTCTTGATGTCTGTCATCGCCACGTACACGGCGCTCTTTCCCAACAGTCACTTCCTGGTGGTCTTCCTCCTCATCTTCCTCTACGGGATCTCCTCTGTGAGTAGAGCCGTTGAACCGGGGAACCAGACAGGACGTAAGTCCTCGTTTCAAAACCCCTCAGCGAGAAGTTCTTCATCGAGGATTAAGTCATTGTTCGGCACCCTCAAAGTTCTTGTCGAGAAACGTGGTGTGTGAGGATTAGACTGCAGAATGACACTTCATTTGGGGTTCCCATATGATGTTATTAGCATTAATCCAGGCCTCACCATACTGTGTCCTATCCTTGGAAGATACATTTAGTGCTAAGGCTTTCTGGCTGTGTCAAGATATATTACACCCTCTTCTATCCTCCTCCCTCTCCCTCTGTGTGTGTCTCTCTCTCTCTCTCCCCCTCCTCCACAGATCTTCTTCTCCTTCATGCTGACTCCCCTGTTTAAGAAGCCCAAGTTTGCCAGCACGGTGGGCTCCATGCTGACTGTGGTGTTTGGCTGCCTGTCCCTGTTCACCGTGCTGATGAAGGACTTTCCCCAGCCGCTGGTGTGGGTCATGTGCCTGCTCTCCCCTAGTGCCTTCTCCATCGGCATCGCCCAGGTGACTGGCACCAACCTGGCAACCCCCACATTTGAGTTATGATCGTCCCCCAGTTCATCTGTCTCACCCCCCCCCCCCCCCCCACCCCATTGTGTATGTGTGTGTGTGTGTGTAGGTGGTGTACCTGGAGGCCCAGGGAGATGGAGCAGTGTTCTCCACCCTGCTGAGCGGCCCCCATCCCCTCTACGTGCCCCTGCTCATGCTGGTCCTCGACTGCTTCCTCTACCTGCTGCTGGCGCTCTATCTGGACCAGGTGCTGCCAGGTACGTACACACACACACTCACTCTCACACACACACTCTCTCACACACACACACACTCACTCTCCTGTTGTGTTGACACATAACTGTTTGGTATCCCTCACCAAGGTGAGTTCGGCATCAGGCGGTCCCTGCTCTACTTCCTGAAGCCGTCCTATTGGTCGAAGCGCGGTAAGCGCTACGTGGAGGTGAGCTCGGTGTACGAGATGGAGGTGAACGGAGCGCCTGGCGTGGACGAACCTGTGGAGCTCGTCTCTCCAGAGTTCAGGGGAAAGGAAGTCATCCGGTAGGAACATGATATAGGGGTGGATGATATGAACTGGAGAGAAATATATCCGTATGAATTGTCCCTATGGATTTCATCATCAATAATGCATCGTCATTCAGTATTACCCAGGTCAATACTTTTATTAGAAGATTGTCAGTTTGGTCTGTCAAGCTGGGTTAGCATACATGTATGGCATGGGCATAGGGCTATTAAAAGCATACACTTTTAGACACATTCAGGCCCTGGTCATCGACATTCTCAGACAAAAATCCAGGCTTTTAGAGTTTCCAGAGGAAATCAATGTGAACTTGATCCTGCAGAGTGGCTTGGTATCACTGCCTGTGACCATGGGCCCTTTAGCCATTCAATTAGCATTTAGTCATTTAGCAGACGCTCTTATCCACAGAGACTTACAGTGAGTACAGGGACATTCCCCCTGAGGCAAGTAGGGTGAAGTGCCTTGCCCAAGGACACAACGTCATTTAGCACAGCCGGGAATCAAACCAGCAACCTTCGGATTACTAGCCCAATTCCCTAACCACTCGGCCACCTGACTCCCTATCAGAGACACAACTACAGGAAGTCCAGACAACACTTGTGTGTTGTTGACACTGTGCCTGCCTGTTCCTCCTGGCTGGTACACGCACACACGCACAAGCACATGCACCGCACACACACATCACCTCAACCACCCTCTCTCACCACAATCTCACTGGGGTGGGTGTTCAAGGCCACTGACTTCAAGGACACATCTCCCTCTCTCTGTCTTTCCCTGTCTCTTTCCCTGTCTCCCTCCCTCCAGCATCAACAACATCCGTAAGGTCTACAAGGAGAAGGACGGCATGGTGGAGGCGCTCAGAGGTGAGGCCCTGGAGCTGGCTGCAGCTCAACGTGCCAGCGAGTAGCGCTTAACTCTTATTTCTGGCCAACCGCTCACCAAAACAACTTTGCAAGTGACACTGCACATCCTTGGGTCCTGAGCTGTACACCTGCCGATTTGTAACCAAATGTTTATGGTTGAGACACACACACATTCCTGCCTTTTATAGTTAAATGCATACAGCAGTAGAATTTTCACTAGATACGATTCCTAAGCGAACAGTTATCCACTGACAGACCCCTCCTCCTCGTTCCCCTGACCCCAGGGTTGACCTTTGACATCTACGAGGGCCAGATCACCGCCTTGCTGGGGCACAGCGGAGCGGGCAAGTCCACCCTCATGAACATCCTGTGTGGCATCTGCCAGCCCAGCGACGGCTCGGCCACCATCTACGGCTCCCCGGTGGCCGAGGTGGCGGAGGGCTCGGAGATGAAGCAGCTGGTGGGTGTCTGCCCTCAGTTCAACATCATCTTTGACGTCCTGACTGTGGAGGAGCACCTCAACATCTTCGCTGCCATCAAAGGCATCCCGCCTGCCGACATCAAAGCCGAGGTGAGTCCTTATGAGGCGATGGTGACGGACGTTTTGAATCAAATCTTCTGGTTCCGTTCACCTAAAAGATTTGTTCACCGATTGTCTAACGATTTCTGCCCTAAAAAAAAGTTTACAAACTTTTACAAAAAAATTAAATAAATATATATATATATATATACTTTCGAAAAGTTTAGAACTTTTCCCCCCGCCCAAAAAAACAAAATCATTGATAAGGATTCTACTATACCTTACTGTGCTCTGCTCTACTTGTCGCTAGCCGCTAGATGAGACCTTTTTATCACCAGGGAAGGTGAAAAGTTGCTCAATCTAGCGACATAATTGCTAAATTGGCAACACTGTTCAACCAACTGTATTAACCAGTAAACATTCATATTGTGGGTTAACGGTTCCACATGAGTATCGTCATGTTAGTTGATGGTTTTGTATTGTTTCTGTCTGTTAGGTGACCAAAGTGTTGAAGGATCTAGACCTGGAGAAGATCATGGATGCCCAGGCCAAGAATCTGAGCGGAGGCCAGAAGAGGAAGTTGTCTGTTGGCATAGCCATCCTGGGAGACCCCAAGGTGACTGACCACACACACTGACCACACACACACAGGTGGCTTCACATGAACACATGTACGATATGGAATATTGGAAGTTTCACTGTTTCTTGTGTTCTTGCGCGCGTGCGTGCGTGTGTGTGTGTGTGTGTGCGTGTGTGTGCGTGTGTGTGTCAGATCCTGCTCCTGGACGAGCCCACAGCAGGTATGGACCCCTGCTCCAGACACCAGGTGTGGTCACTGCTGAAGAGTCGCAGAGCTGGCCGGGTCACTGTGCTCAGTACACACTACATGGACGAGGCTGACATCCTGGCTGGTACGCACACACGCACAAGCACATGCACCGCACACACACATCACCTCAACCACCCTCTCTCACCACAATCTCACTGGGGTGGGTGTTCAAGGCCACTGACTTCAAGGACACATCTCCCTCTCTCTGTCTTTCCCTGTCTCTTTCCCTGTCTCTCTCCCTCCCTGTCTCTCTCCCTCCCTGTCTCCCTCCCTCCCTGTCTCTCTCTCCCTCTCTCCCTCCCTGTCTCTCTCCCTCCCTGTCTCTCTCCCTCCCTGTCTCCCTCCCTCCCTGTCTCTCTCTCCCTCTTTCCCTCCCTGTCTCTCTCCCTCCCTGTCTCTCTCCCTCCCTGTCTCTCTCTCCCTCTCTCCCTCCCTGTCTCTCTCCCTCCCTGTCTCTCTCCCTCCCTGTCTCCCTCCCTCCCTGTCTCTCTCTCCCTCTCTGTCTCTCTGTCTCCCTCCCTCTCTCCCTCCCTGTCTCTCTCCCTCCCTGTCTCCATCCCTCCCTGTCTCTCTCTCCCTCTCTGTCTCCCTGTCTCCCTCCCTCTCTCCCTCCCTGTCTCTCTCCCCTCTCCCTCCCAGACCGTAAAGCCGTGCTCTCTCAGGGCCAGCTGAAGTGTGTGGGCTCGTCCCTCTACCTCAAGACCAAGTGTGGGGTTGGCTACCACCTGAGGCAAGGCCCCCTCTGCACCCCTCTCTCCAACTCACCTCTCTCTCCACGTCACCCAACACAGTGATTAGGAGATACCATATGGCTTTTTAAATTCAATATAGGCGGCGTCGACGATGATACTTTCTTTTTTCAATTCCCTCGTATAGGATGTCGGTCGGTGATGGATGCGAGGCGGATTGTGTTACATCGCTGGTCAAACATCACGTCCCCAAGGCGCAGTTGTCACGGCAACAGGAGGCGGAGCTGACTTTCACGCTTCCTTTTGAAAGCATGGACACCTTTTCAGGTCAGAGGACAGAGGACGTGGTTTCATAATGACACAGAGTGTCCGGCTCGCTGTTACTGCTGGCTGAAGTCTTCATTACCAAGGTTATAATGTCTGTCTGTCTCTCTCTCTGCTTCTGTCTCATTCTGTCTCTCTCTCTCCCTCCCTCAGGTCTGTTCTCTGAGCTTGACTGCAGGCCTGACCTATGCATCACCAGCTACGGGGTCTCCATGACGACGCTGGAGGATGTGTTTCTGCGTCTGGAGGCGGAGTCTGAGGTGGACCAGGCTGGTGAGACCACGCCTCCTCTGAGACCACGCCTCCTCTGAGACCACACCCTGCCCCCTCTAACCACACCCTGCCCCCTCTAACCACACCCTGCTCCCTCTAACCACACCCTGCTCCCTCTAACCACACCCTGCTCCCTCTAACCACACCCTGCCCCCTCTAACCACACCCTGCTCCCTCTAACCACACCCTGCCCCCTCTAACCACAACCTGCCCCCTCTAACCACACCCTGCTCCCTCTAACCACACCCTGCCCCCTCTAACCACACCCTGCTCCCTCTAACCACACCCTGCTCCCTCTAACCACACCCTGCTCCCTCTAACCACACCCTGCCCCCTCTAACCACACCCTGCTCCCTCTAACCACACCCTGCCCCCTCTAACCACACCCTGCTCCCTCTAACCACACCCTGCTCCCTCTAACCACACCCTGCCCCCTCTAACCACACCCTGCTCCCTCTAACCACACCCTGCCCCCTCTAACCACACACCAACTCAAACACCAAGGGCTCTCACTGAGCAGGTCATGGAAGATGCCATGTAACAAGCTGTTTGTCTTTTCCTCTCCTCAGACTACAGTGTATTCAACCAGGAGCAGGCGGAGGGCGAGGGCGAGGGCGACGCGTCCTCCCTGGATGACACTGACCAGCGGCTGCTCACCTTCTCAGACAGCCGCCCGGACGCCGTGTCGGGCCCCGCCCTGTGGAGGCAGCAGTTCAGCACGGTGGCCTGGCTGCACATGCTCAACATGCAGCGGGAACGCAAGGCCTTCATCTACACGTACGCCCCCGCCCCGCGCTGTCACCAGGACAGGAGCCGGCATTCAGCTGTTACCCAAAGCCATGCACTGGGGTTTAACTGGGAATGAACATACTGTCTCGCATTTTGGATTTCTCTGAGGCCACGCTGAGGTCAACTATTATCACCCTGTAACCCCTCTCCCCTCTTCCCCTCTCTCTCCCCCCCCTCCCCCTCTCTCTGTCAGGCTGGCGCTGTTCATGGTGTTCCTGGCTGCGGTGCTGGTTCTGTCCCTAGCCACGGGAAACATCCAGATCCACTCCCCCGACCGTGAGTTCCAGCCCATCTACCTCCTGAAACGCAACCAGACCCCCAGGAAGTACGTCACCAGCCTGCTGGTCCAGAACTCCTCAGGTCAGCAAGACCCCCAGCAAGACACACACACACACACGCTCCACAATGTCACCATATCCCATCACAGTCAGCAATACCTATTCCTTTATGTCTTTTGTATATATCCGTGTCTTCCAAGATCTAAACAGGCCTCACATGTGCCTTGAATCTGCGTCAGTCTTCAGACTACATCATTGGCACAACCCCAACAACAAATAACCCTTTTGGGACGTAAGTATGCTAGACGGGCCCCTAATCGCCCCCCCCCCCCCTCCTCCTCCGCAGGCTCCGACATCTCTGACTTCATCCATAACCTGGAGTCCCAGAACGTCCAGGTAGAGATGATGATGCAGGCTGACTACATGGCAGCAGCCCCTCACAGCGCCGCCATCAGCGTGTCGGGCTCCAGCAAGGTGAGCCCCCTGCCCCCCCTGTCCCCGTCTTACTGCCCAGGACAGCCTGCCCCCCCTGTCCATGTCTTACTGCCCAGGACAGCCTGCCCCCTGCTGGGCTCTTACAACAAGGCCCCCCTTCTGCACCACTTACCCTGATTGAAATCAGAGGGCTGCTTGTTGGCCTGGCAACGTCACAGATATGTTGGAGAGGAGAACCGATGCCCCTCTCTCTCGCTCTCGCTTTCTCTCTCTCACCCACGCTCTCTTGCTCTTTTGCTCACCCTCTCTCTTACTGTCTCTCACCCTTTCTGCCTCTCTCACCGTCTCCTCCCTGCCCCTCACCCTGCCTGCCCTCTCTCTCCTGCTCACTCTCTATATCTCCTCTCCTCTCTGTGCCTGGCTTGGCAGGGTTTCAGATACAGCATAGCGTTCAACAGCACCACGGTCCACTCCCTGCCCATGGCGGTGAACGTCCTGAGCAACGCCATCCTGCGCGGCCTCAACGACACCGGGCACATCCGCACCTGGACCAAGCCCTTCGACTACGTGAGTGTTCCACTACGCCCTCCTCCACCCTCCTCCACCCAGTATGGTACCATGCATAACCCCCTCCTCCACCCAGTATGGTACCATGCATAACCCCCTCCTGCACCCAGTATGGTACCATGCATAACCCCCTCCTCCACCCTCCTCCACCCAGTATGGTACCATGCATAACCCCCTCCTCCACCCAGTATGGTACCATGCATAACCCCCTCCTCCACCCAGTATGGTACCATGCATAACCCCCTCCTCCACCCAGTATGGTACCATGCATAACCCCCTCCTGCACCCAGTATGGTACCATGCATAACCCCCTCCTGCACCCAGTATGGTACCATGCATAACCCCCTCCTCCACCCAGTATGGTACCATGCATAACCCCCTCCTCCACCCAGTATGGTACCATGCATAACCCCCTCCTCCACCCAGTATGGTACCATGCATAACCCCCTCCTCCACCCAGTATGGTACCATGCATAACCCCCTCCTCCACCCAGTATGGTACCATGCATAACCCCCTCCTCCACCCAGTATGGTACCATGCATAACCCCCTCCTCCACCCAGTATGGTACCATGCATAACGCCCTCCTCCGTTAAGTGAATGGAGGTGAGGCGTACCTGAACAGTGACTAGAAATGGAACAAAACCGTGATATGAGTTACATTTTCCGACTTGTCCCCCTCCCCCCTCCTCCTTCCCCATGTCCTCCATAGCAAATCCCAGACTCCACCTCCTACGCCCTGGTCTACATCGAGGCCATCATCCTGGGCATGCTGGCTGCCGGCATGCCAGCCTACTTTGCCATGGACCACACCCGTGACCGTGAGGTGGGTCAGGGACTTGACACTAACGTCCCTTCTCTTATTGCTGTGTTCACACCGAAAGCAAAGTCAATTATTCCTCCACAGGAGGTTGGCTGATCAGTCTCTATAATTACCTCCTGTGATTGGATGACCTCTCTTCTGACTTCCTGTGATTGGATGACCTCTCTCTTCTGACTTCCTGTGGTTGGATGACCTCTCTCCTGACTTCCTGTGTGTGTCCCAGATCAAGTGTCGCTCTACGCTGCGTATCTCAGGCCTGCTCCCGTCTGCCTACTGGTGCGGCCAGGCAGCCGTGGACATCCCCTTCTACTACCTCATCCTGTCCTGCATGACCAGCATCCTGTTCAGCTTCCACACCGGGAACCTGCTCACCTCCAGGAACCTCACCGCTGTGGTCAGTGACACACACACACACGCAGCCCGTCCCCCATCCGTACCAGCTGAGAACAGCATGACGTGAGCTGTGTGTTCCTCCTCCAGGTGCTGTGTCTGGTAGGATTTGGGCCTGCCATGATCCTGTTCACCTACGCAGTGTCCTTCATGTTCACCCGTGTGCAGAGCAACAGAGACTTCTTCTCTGTGGTCTCCATGATGGTGAGAGAACTGCTGTCTTTATGCCTCAAGCACCTGACCAGGGGATCTGAGGGGACCTATGGTAATGCAGTGACTTACTTTGTGTGTGTGTGTGTGTGTGCGTGTCCCAGGCGTGTGTCGTGTCTGCCTCCATGGTCCAGCTGTCGTTGGTGAACGACAACTCGGGCCTGACGAGAATCCTCCACAACACTCTGTGTTTATTCAACCCCCTGTACCCTCTCATGGGCTGCCTCAACTGCATCACCAAGGTAGGAGCGCCAGCCATGTGGGGGGGGGGGGGGGGGGGGGTCTGTGATGACACAGGGTTAGGGGTATACACTACAGTGGTGGAGGTGTACGTGTGTGTGTGTCTTCATACTGGTCTCTTCTTGTCCGGCAGGCCACCTTCCTGCCTTCCCTCTATGAAGAAGACTTCCTGTGGAAGAACCTCCTCATCGCGGTGCTGTCAGTAAGTGTGCAACGCTGGCCGGTGTGTGGCTAACCTGACCAGAAGAGAAAGTGAACAGACTCATAGGGTCCAGGTAATCCTAAAGGACCCCCTCCCCCCTCTCTGTGTGTGTGTGTGTGTGTGCAGCCCTACCTGCAGTGCATCCTCCTGCTGTTCCTGCTGCGCCACCTGGAGATACGACACGGAGGGAGGACCATGAAGAACGACCAGTTCTGCAGGTGAGAGGCTGCTCTCACACACACACCTCCTCTCTCTCACACACACACACACACACACACACACACACACACACACACACACAGAGACATCATCCTCAGCCCCTGACTTCCATGTGCCCCCCCTCCAGGATCTCCTCTCAGCCCAAGGCCAAGGTGGAGAGGAACCTCGAGGAGGGTCTGAATGAGGACGAGGATGTGAAGATGGAGAAGGCCCGCGTCAAGGAGGCCCTCACCTGCCAGTGTTGTGAGGAGGTTTGTGTGTGTGTCTTTGAAGTGTGTCTGTGTCTGTGTGTGTGTGGAGGTGTGATCTGGGGACTCTCAAACTATGCTGTTACGTAAACACACACCTGGAACGGTCACTAAATCTTGTGTGGTCACAGAACGTGGGCCCCCATGTCTGCCCCCACCTCCTGTTGACCTCTGACCTCTTAAGTTACCGAACGGAGAAAACCTCTTAACAGCGCCTGAGGCCTGGTCCTGCAGCTTGTTGAGGCAGACTCCCCAGAGTGTGCTGACTGACTCTGCTCCCCCGTCTCCCCCCTCAGAAGCCGGTGGTGGTGGCCAGCAGCCTGAGGAAGCAGTACAAGTGCAGGAGTGATGGCCTTTCCCTCAACAAGAAGAGGACGCTGGCCACCAAGAACATCTCCTTCTGCGTCCGCAAAGGTACGGCCTAGCCTAGCTAATAGCCTAGCAAGTAACCTAGTAAGTAGCCTAGCCTAGCTAGTAGCTTAGCCTAGCGACCCCCTGTGTAACCCCATGTGTTTCCATGGTGACTCCAGGTGAGGTGCTGGGTCTCCTGGGCCCAAACGGAGCAGGGAAGAGCACCATCATGCACATGCTGTCAGGAGACACAGAGCCCACCGCTGGACAGGTACCTGCCTACCTGCTCTCCTGCCATCTCACCTCCCTCCCTACCTGCCTACCTACCATCCTATCATCTCACCTCCCTACCTGCCTACCTGCTCTCCTGCCATCTCACCTCCCTCCCTACCTGCCTACCTACCATCCTATCATCTCACCTAGCTACCTAACTCTACCTCCCTCCCTCCCTACCTGCCTACCTACCATCCTATCATCTCACCTAGCTACCTAACTCTACCTCCCTCCCTACCTAACTACCTACCATCCTATCATCTCACCTAGCTACCTAACTCTACCTCCCTCCCTCCCTACCTGCCTACCTACCATCCTATCATCTCACCTAGCTACCTAACTCTACCTCCCTCCCTCCCTACCTGCCTACCTACCATCCTATCATCTCACTTAGCTACCTAACTCTACCTCCCTCCCTCCCTACCTGCCTACCTACCTACCTACCTCTCTACACCCCCTCTCCTCCACAGGTCCTGATGGGGGACTACAGCACAGACTTCCGCCCTGTGGACAACCCCCTGGACCATGTGGGCTACTGCCCCCAGGTCAGCCCCCTGTGGCCCCGCATCACCCTGCAGGAGCACCTGGAGATTTACGCTGCCGTCAAGGGCCTCCACGGCCGCGATGTACCAGGCATCATCCGACGGTAACCCACCCACCTCTCCCTCCCTCCACCCCTCCCTTCCTCCACCCCTCCCTCTCTCCCTCCACCCACTCCACCCACCCCTCCCTCCCCTCCATGTTGGATCCTTTTCGAGGTTGTGGCTTGCGTTGAGCGGTCGTGTGTGTTTGTGTGTGTGTGTGTGGTTCCTCGTGTGTCTCAGGGTGGTGAACGCCCTGGAGCTCAGAGAGCACCTGAACAAGCAGGCCAAGAACCTGTCAGCAGGCCTCAAGAGGAAGGTAAGAGAGCCAGCCAGCCAGTCATCCAGTAACAGGCCAGTCATCCAGTAACCACTTACCAGCCAGCCAGTCATCCAGTAAACCAGCCAGTAACCAGCCAGTTGCCCAGTAAACTAGCCAGTCAGCCAGCAACCAGCCAGTCAGCCAGCAACTAGCCAGTCATCTAGTAACCAGTCATCCAGTAAACCAGCCAGCCAGCGTTGGGCTTCACAGTTAATAATACCGCAGGTATAGGATTAAAAGCTCCAATAGCTGTAAGTATTTCCTCCTATGATGTTATCCCAGCTCTGCAGTGTCAGCAAAGGGTCACAGTGTGTAACCCTGCCATGCCTAGCCAAGCACAAACATGGAGATTACCACTCTGTCATGCTGTCTCTCCTCTCACTGTGTGTGTGTGTCAGCTGTGCTTTGCCCTAAGCATGCTGGGAAACCCTCAGATTGTGCTGCTCGACGAACCCTCCACAGGGATGGACCCCAAGTCTAAACAACGCATCTGGTAGGACACCTCATTACAAACACCTGTGTGTGTGTGTGTGTGTGTGTGTGTGTGTGTGTGTGTGTGTGTGTGTGTGTGTGTGTGTGTGTGTGTGTGTGTGTGTGTGTGTGTGTGTGTGTGTGTAGGCTAGGTGTGTGTGTGTGTGTGTTAGCAAAATATTTCTCAATAAGTGCACAGTCATCGGGTTCAAAGAAAGTCCAATAGTTTTATTCTTGCCAGCAGGGAAACAAGTCTGAACAAGTCTCAGTTCAGAGTCTAAAATCTAGAGTCTTCATGCTGATTATTTATGTAACATTTGTGAGAAGTCTCCTCCCCTGTACAGCAGCTGTCCAGCTGATGATAGTGTTCTTCATACTGGGGATATTTAGTTCAAGGAACTCCCATTGTTTATCAGGGGTGTGGATGAAACTGGGAGGAAGGCCTTGAGTGTTTCATATCTATGTAGCACGACAGAGCAGTTTTCATAACACTTTATTAGGTTGGAAATATTTCCACACACTGTTATTTTCATGCAGTATAAAGGTTACATCCTTAATTTATCTAACAGTGTGTGTAGGCTAGGTGTGCATGCGTGTGTAGGCTAGGTGTGTGTGTGTAGGCTAGGTGTGCGTGTGTAGGCTAGGTGTGTGTGTAGGCTAAGTGTGTGCGTGTAGGCTAGGTGTGTGTGTGTGTGCGTGTGTAGGCTAGGTGTGTGTGTGTGTGCGTGTGTAGGCTAGGTGTGTGTGTAGGCTAAGTGTGTGTGTGTGTGTGTGTGTAGGCTAGGTGTGTGTGTGTGTGTGTAGGCTAGGTGTGTGTGTGTGTAGGCTAGGTGTGTGTGTGTGTGTGTGTGTGTAGGCTAGGTGTGTGTGTGTGTGTGTAGGCTAGGTGTGTGTGTGTGTGTAGGCTAGGTGTGTGTTCTCCTGGGGTGGGTCTTGGGTCCTAACCCCCCTGGGTGTCATCTCCAGGAGAGCCATCCGCGCAGCGTTCAAGAGCCGCCAGCGAGGAGCCGTCCTGACCACACATTACATGGAGGAGGCCGAGGCCGTGTGTGACCGGGTCGCCATCATGGTGTCTGGTCAGCTCAGGTCAGGCTCCGCTTCACCCTGCACGCCATCCAAACACTGCCCTCCTAACCTCAGCTGCCCTCCTAACCTCAGCTGCCCTCCTAACCTCAGCTGCCCTCCTAACCTCAGCTGCCCTCCTAACCTCAGCTGCCCCCCTAACCTCAGCTGCCCTCCTAACCTCAGCTGCCCTCCTAACCTCAGCTGCCCTCCAAACCTCAGCTGCCCTCCTAACCTCAGCTGCCCTCCTAACCTCAGCTGCCCTCCTAACCTCAGCTGCCCTCCTAACCTCAGCTGCCCCCCTAACCTCAGCTGCCCTCCTAACCTCAGCTGCCCTCCTAACCCCAGCTGCCCTCCAAACCTCAGCTGCCCTCCTAACCTCAGCTGCCCTCCTAACCTCAGCTGGAGTCAGCTAAGGGTGTGTAGAGTATATCTTAGTATGTTAAGAGTCTTAAGAAAGTAGAGTAAGTGATGGTTTATATTAAGGATAAAAGCCACAGGCTGTAAAAAGGTATTAAGATACAAAAAGTGTGTCTGAACTTCCTCCAGCTCCAGTTTGATCGACATTGATTTCACACGCCAATAAGGAGGAAGTCCTACCTTCCTCCAGTTAGAAACATGCCCCCCCCTTCAGCGGCCCTCTCACGCTGGCACGGCATGCGTGCAGCAGACAGGCCTGCTCTGAGGAGGGGCTGTGAGGGGGGGCTCTGAGGGGGGGCTGTGAGGGGGGGCTCTGAGGGGGGGCTCTGAGGAGGGGCTGTGAGGGGGGGCTGTGAGGAGGGGCTCTGAGGAGGGGCTGTGAGGGGGGGCTGTGAGGAGGGGCTGTGAGGAGGGGCTGTGAGGAGGGGCTCTGAGGGGGGGCTCTGAGGAGGGGCTGTGAGGAGGGGCTGTGAGGAGGGGCTGTGAGGAGGGGCTGTGAGGGGGGGTTGTGAGGAGGGGCTGTGAGGAGGGGCTCTGAGGGGGGGCTGTGAGGAGGGGCTCTGAGGGGGGGCTGTGAGGAGGGGCTCTGAGGAGGGGCTGTGAGGAGGGGCTCTGAGGGGGGGCTGTGAGGAGGGGCTGTGAGGAGGGGCTGTGCGGAGGGGCCGTGAGGAGGGGCCGTGAGGAGGGGCCGTGAGGAGGGGCTGTGAGGAGGGGCTGTGAGGAGGGGCTGTGAGGAGGGGCTGTGAGGTGTGCGTCTTGGTCTCCAGGTGCATCGGCTCCATCCAGCACCTGAAGAGCAGGTACGGGCGAGGCTACAGCCTGGAGGTGAAGCTGAGAGAGGAGCTGGCAGGTCTCCAGCAGGTAGCGCTGCTGCACCAGGAGATCCTCCGCATCTTCCCCCACGCTGCCAGGCAGGAGAGGTGAGCATGGCCACTCCTGGTGTCCCTGGGAGGGTGGGGGTGTGTGTGTGTACCTTTGTGTGTGTGTGTGTGTACCTGTGTGTGTGTGTGTGTGTGTGTGTGTGTGTGCACCTGTGTGTGTGTTTTAATGAGACTCTAAAGCCTGCTGCTCCATCGTGCAGCTTTGCCACTCTGATGGTTTACAAGATCCCCAAGGAGGATGTCCAGTCCCTGGCCAAGTCCTTCTCTCAGTTAGAGAGCGGTGAGTCACACTGCACTCTCAGCCTGCTCTCTTGGTGTTCCTGTGTGTTCACACTGTAATGCCCTCCCTCCTCCCCTCTGCCTCCAGCTAAGCAAACCTTCAACTTTGAAGAGTACAACTTCTCACAGTCGACATTAGAGCAGGTAAGGTTTTCTGTCGGTGGTCAACGCTGAATGGCTCATCCACCTGTTAGTTTGGTATCTACATGGATCGCTCATTTCTCATCTCCTCACCCCTCTCCTCTCTCTCTTCTCTCTCTCCCTCCTCTCCTCACCCCTCTCCTCTCTCTCTTCTTTCTCTCCCTCCTCTCCTCACCCTTCTCCTCTCTCTCTCCTCTCCGCTCTCCTCTCCTCAGGTGTTCATGGAGTTTGCCAAGGAGCAGGAGAGCGAGGAGGAGGAGGTAGGCTCCCTCAGTACCACCTTCCAGTGGCAGCGCTTGCATCAGGACGGCCCTGTGCCCGCCAACCACACGGACAGCATCGTGCACCAGCTGTGAGGGCCCACACCTGGAGTAGGGCCCACCCCTGCCCTGTCTCTCACCTGCCCTGAACACTCCTTCCACCACCACCCTACCCTAGAGAGGCGGCTGGACCCCACCCTCCTCCACCTTCTCCCCCTCGCATGCAGGACTGTTGAGGGGCTGGAGAGCACCCCACTCAGGGCAGGGGCTGGAGGGTCTCTTGTATGGCCTCCTTGTCTTTGAGGCTGAGGCGTGTGTGTGTGTGTGTTTACCCTCATGTACTGGTGCTCTGTGTTCTCTGACCTGCACTGACTCCTGGAGAGACCCTAACCAGACACACCCTCTCTGGATCCACTCCCTTCTCACTGTTCCCGGCCGCGCTCCACAGACAGACAGCACCGTGTGGACGATCAGGACAGCCTGGTTGGATCGTGTCTTCAGACCTTGGTGAAAGTCTCTCCTTCCTTTCAACACTACATGTTGGGCTCCGTTCACTCCAGTACCAAAGCGGCCCCCGCTCTTCTGCACTGCGCACGCCACACCCCCTGATCCTACACACACGAGCGCACTGGACCTGTCGTCCCCGACACCTTCTTTTAGTGTCTGTAGCATGTGAACTATATTTGCATAGCCTGGTAGTTGTTTGTTGTGCTGCCCCCTGCTGGCGAGACCAGTCTGCGCTATACTGACTGTTCTGGAGGCCTTTTTTCTTCTGTTGTTGTGTAGCAGAGAAACCCAGCGACTTCTCCCCCTGCACTGCCCTCTGAAGGCCGTTAACGGTACTAGCAGAACCCTGGCCCCACACGTTCGCTGGACCAAAAAGGGTTTTAGGTACTGTGTGTCCCCATGCAGTCTCTCTCTCTGTCTCTCCCTCTCTGTCCCTCTCTCTGTCTCTCTGTCTATTTTTATGTCTCTCTCTCTGTCTCTCTCTAGGGTTTCTCTCTAGAGAGAGACAGACAGGCAGACAGAGGGAGACAAACCTCCTCCTATACACACCAGCATGCATGTCAGGTACCAGGCCCATGTGACCCAGAGGGAGGGGCCTGGGTTGAGTAGCCCAGCATGCATGAGAGGACGGGACGATCCGGCCCTTTGTACTAACTAGACATCTCGGGTGGCACCTGGACGACATGAGGGTGAGGGGAGGACTCACACTGCCCCCTCCTGGTAGCTTTCCTCATCACAGCCTGGGAGAGAGAACTGGGAGAATGTAGTTTGAAATATGCACACACCAAAACATGTAGCATACAGACTTTGTGAAACATTTACTACTGGGTACCGATCCAAACGTTTGGGGAAAGTTATTTAGTGTGTCTGAAGTGTTTTGTGTGTTTTTAAGTCGGTGTTCTCCAGTGAAAATATCGAATGTGTGACGCCTAGATAGAAAGAAGTTTCTCTTCAGAGGTGAAGGCCGTTTCTCCCACTCTGCTCTGGTTTCTCGCTCTCGCTCTGTTGCCATGTCAACTCACGTGTTTTTCTATTTAATATATCCCCTTGGTGTGTTTGTTATGTGGATTTGAGGTAAAGGGTAGTGTTCTTTTGAGAGGATGCTTTGTCAGTGCAAACGGCAAATCGCTAAATTGTACCTTTTTTTTCTTTCGGCATTCAAGTGTTTTTTGGGGTAGAAGGATATCCAAAGGGTTGAATCTTTGTTTTTATTATAAAGTAGTTCATCCCATCCAGTTGCGTCATATTTTTATTATATTTTTTGTCATCTTATCATTGTCTCAAATTAAAAATAATTTATTGTTTAGTTTTTTTTGTACTCCTGACCTGAACACGTTTTAATGTTGCATCACTCACTGATGCCAGATTTGTTCTCTAGTGCTGCATCAGTGTCATACAACTTCAAGCAAGACATGATTCCCCCGTGAAAGTGTTTATTTTCACAATGTCATTTTTCTAGAAAGGTGTGGTCCCAACTCCTTCCTTTTGTAAGGAGGCATTGTCCTGAATCTGAGTACAATCCACTCTATTGATGTCTTAAGATTTTTTGATGTGGAGAGGAGTCTTAATACTTTTTTTTGTCCAGCCTTGATTCAGACATCTGAATCCAGTAGTGGGTTTAGACAGCAGGTGGCCTTCACTTCTGTTTGACATGTTTTAAGCTCCATTTTGGCACGGATTGTCATTGAGGAAAATGCATCTTGTCCCTTTTGCCTTTGAACATTTGGACTAATGTTTCCATGTTTATTCACTAGAACTGGATTCATACTCTCAAAGGTGGAGTGCAGACGCTTCTAGATGTTTCTGGTTTTAAAATTGTTTCATCATAATGTGGAGATTTGCAAGTATTTGTTGTGGTCTAGTATTTGGGGTGTTGAATAATGGAACAATTTACTTGAAATGGGTGTAGTTTCATTGAGGTTTGGTATATTTTATGATTGTTATCGTTACTATGACAATGGAGGGAAAACCCCCCCACCCCCCTAAAAAAGTCAGTTTAACCTGCGAGAGTATTCATTGATTTTTGTTATTTACGCTTCTGTGTGCTACAAACTAACCTAACATGTTTGTGGCTGAAGGTTGTTTTAATCAACATGTGAGTAATGAACGTCCCCCACGTGTCAACAGAACATCTTCATCTGCGTGAACATCATTTCTGCACATGTAGCCTAATGCAAGGACGGACAAATTACAATGTCTGACGGTTTTGTCCTATGAAGGATTATTTTCAGTGAACTGCTATCAAAAAAAAAAATTCCCAAGTGCAATATTAAGATGTGTGTAGTGGTCATAAGTATTCTGTTAACTCTTATGTCATGGTATTCTGTTAACTCTTATGTCATGGTATTCTGTTAACTCTTATGTCATGGTATTCTGTTAACTCTTATGTCATGGTATTCTGTTAACTCTTATGTCATGGTATTCTGTTAACTCTTATGTCATGGTATTCTGTTAACTCTTATGTCATGGTATTCTGTTAACTCTTATGTCATGGTATTCTGTTAACTCTTATGTCATGGTATTCTGTTAACTCTTATGTCATGGCTAAATGCAATATTGTATTGTGTGTACATGGACTTTCAGTACTTGGAGCCACCACCAACAACAACTGATTAAATGTGCACTTCTCTGGCAACTTCTTCATCTTCACGTTCTGTACTCTCCTTTAAACTGCGATCAATACATTGTCATAGAAATGCTATTTGTAATGAAAACTGATCAGATTCTCAAACAGTTTCCGTTTCCCTGGTGGTGGTATTATTGCACTATATCTGGGAGTTTTATATAATGTATATTATGCAACATTTGTAAGATTTTTGTGCACCGATTTTATTTTTGATGACTTTTGTTGAGATGTTTGTTGTGTTGTGCTCCTATAATCAAAGTTAACCCAGTCTGGCTGAAGCACCCTGATCATATTGAATTAAGACCACTGGAAATAAATATTGAGAAAAGTGAAAGCTAAATCTAAGGTCGGTCTCTTGAATTAATTTGCTTATACTCATTAGAGAGAAAGTTTTGAAAAGTTTTGAAAGGTTTAATTCTTTTTTTGAAAGAAAAAAAAACGTTCGAAAGGTTAAAACATGAGAAAGGGATTTGACCAAAAAGTTTCGAAAGTTGAAAATATTTGTAAGACCGTCAAAAAGTAGCGTTACTCCAGTTTTGCAAATTCACCTTCAGAATAAAAGCCTTGCCTGTGGTGTTCCATAGTACCATTACGTGCACGAGTTTTCACGGTTAATATTACACGTGGAACCAAGTTAATGTGCAGCATTTACTGACGATGACATAAAAAAAACTACAGATCTTGAGAAAACAAATGAACAACAACATTTAGTAAATAAAATGTAAGACTGTATGGCCTCTTGGGAAATGCATGTTTGTGTCTGTGTTACCACATGATGTTATGCTGTTATATAGTACCTATAACTTATGTATACAGGCAAATTAATACCACGTGAATGAGATGTCTTGTCCACGCTATAATTTATTTAAGCTAAACCATCACCTAGTTACGATTTTCCACGTGACATTTGATGAACTCAACCGGAAGTGAGATTCTTGCTGGGAGTTGTTCAGGCAGTGATTAGGTTTCGTGGAGTTGACAATCCCTAACTAGGCATTTACCAAGAGTAATAACAATGGAGATCTTTTAATAAATACAAAATACAGAAACAAACCATTTGTTAGCTGAATATAGCGGGGATGCGTTATCAAAATGGGAAACATTTTCAGCAAGAAGAAACGCAGTCCCACTCGGGTGACGGAGCAGGACAGGGCGGTTCTGGTGAGCTACTCTCTTTTTAGCTAGTAGCTAGCTGGATAACTTGGCTCAGAGACTATCTTGATATCAACTTAGGAAGATAGTTACCGACTTGTTTGACGGGACACTTAGGCACTTGTTATTTGACAATTAGATTTAAAAACGAATGTAATTTGTTAGAAGCTGGCGTGCAGTAGAACTAGCTCTTACATTGCCCGGTGTGTTTACAAACAGTAAAAGGTGCACACTCACTCCTAGTACGATAGGTAACTGGGTCTACCTGAAACAGGAACACACAGCACCCGCAGACTGTTAGACATCCGTTTGGTTCACAATTATTTAAATAGATACTTTCTATTTTCAGCAACTGAAGCAGCAGAGAGACAAACTGAAACAGTACCAGAAGAGAGTCACTTTGCAGCTGGATAAAGAAAGGCTACTGGCCAAACAGTTGCTGAAAGATGGCAAGAAAGAGTAAGAATATGTCGTCTTATCTAACCAGATAGCACAACATACAAAAATCTGTATTCTTGTGCTGGAAGAATATTTGTATTTGACATGGTATTTGGCCCTTTCTGTGTTTTATTGTTAAATAGGAAAGCCCTCCTGTTGCTTAAAAAGAAGCGATACCAAGATCAACTCCTGGATAAAACAGAAAACCAGATTAGCAACCTTGAACGAATGGTAAATATGCGACAAAGGTCTTTAGTATGCGTCCTATCCATGAGGTATAATGCTGGGAAATTGTCACAAGCATTGTTTAATGGTGGTTTTTCTCTTCTCCACAGGTTCAAGACCTCGAGTTTACCCAGATTGAGATGAAAGTCATAGAGGGTCTCAAAATTGGCAACGATTGTCTTAAGAAAATGCACGAGGTATGACAATATACAGAGATTCACAAGAACCTCGTATCCTCCTTGTATACTGCACTTTATAGTCAACAAAAGAGATGTTTTAGTCTAGTAAGTCTGTGTGAAATGCAACAAAGCAAGCACCATCGCTGACCCTTCCCCTCCTGTTTGGTCAGGTCATGTCTGTCGAAGAAGTGGAGCGAATAATGGATGAAACCCAGGATGCTATCGAGTATCAACAGGTGAGGTCCTCATTGATTTCATGTGGGTGGGGTGAGGGTGATACCATATGACAATGACCTGCTGACCTTGTGTGCTCTCTCTGAAGCAAATCGATGAGCTGCTGGCAGGTTCCCTCAGCCAGGAGGACGAAGATGCCGTGCTGGCTGAGCTGGAGCTCATCACTCAGGTCAGGCTTCGCTTTGCTTTCGAAAGATAAAATCAAATAGTGTATCAATATTAAGACATCTTAAATGTTTATCGTGTGTTTGTAAAAGGTAGGTGTGTGTTTGTGTGTGTTTATAAAAGTTCTGTTCTTGTGCACAGTTGCGTCGTAGCATGGCCAGGGTCAGCAGCTCAGTTCTTGTTTTTCTCGTTTGTCTTCTCAGGGTGACGTCGTACTCCCCGAGGTTCCGGAAGATTCTTTGCCCGAGGTCCCCGAGGCAGCAGAAAAGGAGCCAGGTTTGTGCTCACAGGTCCCAGCTCACATTGATCAGATCAGAGTCCCACCACACACCCAAAGCCTTCACAGTATATCTCTGGACTCATGACGCCTGCCTGTCTTTCAGAGAGGGAACGGCCAAGGAAGAAGCCTGAAAGAGAGCTCCTGGCTGCTTAGGAACGTCCTCCTTCTGTCCTACGAGGCACCGCATCGCCCCTTTCTCCCACACAGCCTACTGCTGGAGGTCTCTCCCCACACAGGAGGCCCGGGCCACTGGCCCCCTGCCTGGTGCCTCACCTCTCCCCACTGCAGCCCCTCGATGGGCCAGGCTTGTTCTCACATGGCCACTGCAGGCTCCATGGTTTTTAATGTCAACGCCAATCATGAAGAGTGATTCAAGACTCTTGTGCCTATGAGGCCGTCGGCTTTATCATCCATGTTTTGTGTTTCATACAATTGTGACGGGCAAATTCAAATCAATTAACTTTTTTTTTGCTGAGATTTGCATATGTCACTTTTTATTTATCTTTTCTCATCAACCCTATTTCCTGCACGGTTGCAAGTCAAACTGTTTTTGGAAAGAAGAGCAACTTGTAACGTCAACATTATTCACAGCATCGGGCAGAATTTTCAAAGATAAATTCCCCTCCCTGTCACATGGCTGTGCTACAAGCCTTGAGCTGTTTGCTTATTGATCCATATAGCTGTATATTCTCTATTCTTACCTCTTCCTGCTCAGAAGCTTAACCAATCTAATGCTCCCCTCCCCTTGTGGGGGATTAGTCTGTGTCATTGGAGAAAGGGCTAATCGTATTGTCAGTGGGCTTAACTCAGTACCCCAGACACAAGATGTTTATTGGATGCTAACATTGACCATGAGCTCCATATAGAGAAGCAGCCAGCCAGAGTCCTACATCCTAACCACACGTGAGTACGGTTGAAAGATCGTTTTTTATGTGTGGATCCAGTGCCATGGGTTATATTGCTGGTTTTAGTTCTGTTTCCAAAGCGTGTCAGATTCTTAGGGAAGGCCTTGTCTGTGATTCGTACCAAGAGTGTGGAACGCTAGGGTGGTGGGTCATGTTGCATCTCTCACTGATCACTCTCAGTATTACCAGAACACTCCTCTCTAAAGTGGACATCACAGTATCTGCTTCAGGACACTGATGAGCCTGTTTATAATATCAGGTTGTGGACATCATTTCACAGGTATGACTCTGTTAAGCCAGTGGCCTGTCAATCTCTCTGTTGTTGTTCTACAACAATAAACTATTTTTAATTGTTTCATCGAACGCTTTCTTAATCCCGTCACAAATATGTTTGGTGAACATTTCATTATATACCACTAGGGGGCAGCCAACCACTTTACCCCGATACATTACACAAATATTTGTTTTTGGATGACATGGATTTATGATAGTGTTTCCTGTTGCTAGATTATTTCCA
This sequence comes from Hypomesus transpacificus, assembly GCF_021917145.1. Classification (NCBI taxonomy): domain Eukaryota; kingdom Metazoa; phylum Chordata; class Actinopteri; order Osmeriformes; family Osmeridae; genus Hypomesus; species Hypomesus transpacificus. The sequence goes on from NW_025813787.1 coordinate 85,218, forward strand.
TGTCATTACTTTAATGTCACAACATCTTTAGACCTAATGACTGAAACTGGCAACCGGCAACACCACAGGTTGTGAGATTTAAAGCTGTGACTTAGGACAAAAGCAGGTTTTGGCTGTGTCATCATACCCCCTATGGATAGGCAATGATCTTCATATCAGTGGCATTGGGCTTTACAATTAAACTTTTCAACTTTTTGACCTTCAGCTGAAAGGAATCCCTCGAGTTGTTCTATGACGGCCTCTGACGGCGTGGGAGAGGAGAGCCGAGGAGAGGGAGAAAGGAGGAGGAGGAGAGGGAGAGGAGAGGTGGAGAGGTAGAGAGGAGGGTCGAGGCAGAGAGGAGGGTCGAGGCAGAGAGGAGGGGTCGAGGTAGCGATGCAAACCTGAATGGCAGAGTGCTGTGCATTATGATTCACAAAGGCAGATCTGAAGTCAGGAGACAACAAGCCAGAAAGAAATGACAGTGAGTGGGCTGTGGAGGAGAGAGAGAGAGAGAGAGAGAGAGAGAGAGAGAGAGAGAGAGAGGGGGGGGGGGTGGTAGGTGGTGGTTCAAGTACTTCTCAGAAAGCGCTGCACTGCAGTGGCACCATAATGATAACCTGTGAGGTGTGTGCCTGCCTGCTTGCCTAGGTCCACCCTCTCACAGCCCACCTGCTTTTCACCAGGGTTCTACCCACACATCCCCAGGTGATCCTGGGCCTGACCGACACCCAGCCAGCTGACTAGAATGGGCCCTTAGGATTAGGTGATCCTGGGCCTGACCGACACCCAGCCAGCTGACTAGAATGGGCCCTTAGGATTCCTCTTCACTTCATCAGCAGAGCTGTAATACCCACTGAGCTGGTTGGATCACCGTAATTCACGTTGCCGTCTTCCAGCACGAGCTGCCGGCAGGGTACTAGGTCTGCAGTATGATTGGTTGCAGCTGCAGACAAGGTTTTCCATGTGTCAGCCAAGCAGTCAACTGGCTTTGCACACAACAAAAAAAACATTGATTTGTTTTGGTTGTAATAGGTGTGTGACTGTTTGAACTGAAAAATGTAAACCCTGGAACGGCTTGAATTTAAATATGAAACTGGACTGGTTAATGGCTAGATCAAATGCGAACTAGTCTGGAATTGGGCTGGGGGGTAGTACAGTTTTGAATGTAGCCTACAAATAAGAAACCTTGACATTATAAAAGACCAGAGAGACTATGGTAGGTCGTGACATGCCGAAAGGACTCCCCTGCATCACCAGGCAACTCCAGTTTTCTTAATACATAACGAGGCTTCGTCCTACGCACACCCACTACCCCACTCAACTACGCATTCGTCAAATGACGGAACTATCTGAAGAAATATCACATTTGTATACATTTCATTTAAACAATCTCACCAAAGCTACATTCGACTTCCATTCGAGAAATAAACACGTCTAAATTGTGTGTGTGTCCCGTTTGATGAGTTAAATCCGCACAAACCTCTGTTGACAGGCTCGTATGAAGCGTACAGACAGATTCAGTCAGGTAGCCTATTATGAATGATTTTTACGCAGAGGCGGCAGTGATGTGGGCAGTGTTCGAGAGAGGGAGGAGGCGTGGCTCGTTTAAATGGCCAGCGCTTTGAAGTCTGCCTCAGCTCTGTCTATGAGTGTGGTACCGAATGCGTGGGCAAGTGTGGGCGCATTGCGAGAGTTCCCTATAAAAACAGCGATTGCAAAGTGTGTTGCGTGTGAGCTATCCAGTGCTGTGTTGAGCGCTGATAGTACCTCTGTTCATTTTCTGTAGTACCACCACGAAAAGATATCACTGAAGGGAACTCTTGTCTATGGTTCATACTGAAGCTTCCAAGATGTCTCGAACCGACGAGGTGCACCGTATAACGGAAAACGTCTACAAGGTAAGAGACCCACATCTGTCCTTTGTCCTACCCGTCCCGTTTTCAATTTACCCTTTATGATCTTCGAATATTAACTGGCTTGATGAGTGGCACCTGTCAAACCTAATTAATGTGTTGTCTTTAGTTCGATTAAACTTTTATCGAGCAATGAAGTCGTTTCCACTCACCTGTACAACTATTCATCTCTGAACTCACCAAAATATTTCGTATTTTTTGTGCGATTCACAATGTTTTTTTTTTTTTTTTTATGTTTTTTTCGTCTTTTTTCTTCACAATGAAGCATAGCCCCAGCGTAATGACAAATTGACAAGTTGCCTCAAGGCAGACATGTCAATTGTCAGGCCTACATGCCTGTTTTCTCCAGCAGCCCTCTCGCTCCAGGGGTTACTGACTTTAAAATAGCCAAACAGTTTCACAGAAACCCACCTGCTTGTTGTCGAACACCAGAGTTTCTGCTTTCTGCCGGCCTCCTTTTAAATCTGTAGGACAGATGCATGTGAATGTTCTAGGCCGGTAAATAAAAACTTGGGGAGCCAGTCTGTGTTGTAATGAGAGCGGTGCCGCTGTAATTACACACAGGATGTGAGTTGTTATTTTGCATAAGGAGAGACACTCGGCTGAATAAATGCCAAAGTAGAAAGTATATCTCCTCAGAATAGTACTCCTCTAACCATCTTCCCACTTGAACAGCAAGCCAGGGTAGCACGTTTCCCTGTTTAAAAGCCCTTATTTAAAAGTAATCTTCCATGACATTTCCATCACAATGCTTTCCCTTTTATGGAGACAAGAATGATTTCAGCGTGTCCTTGCTCTGCTGCTTATCAGCTATAGGAGAGACACAGAGACACAGAGACACAGAGACACAGAGACACAGACGCACGCAAAGACACACACACGCAGAGAGACACACAGACACACACACGCAGAGAGACACACACACGCAGAAAGACACACAGACACACACACACACACAGAGGTGTAGAAGGTTGGCCTCCATCATCAAAACTGGCCTCTGTTCTCAGTCCTCACTGTAAAGACCTGGTCAGATGGCCAGATCCCTGAATGGCTGATCTCAGCTCAGTCACAGAAGAGCCTATTAAGCGGCTGGCATGTCTGACTGGAGCTGAGGGTAAGGGCTGGAGAACAGCAGCAGTAGAGCCCAGTCAGAGGAGTGTGTGTGAGCAGGTCAGAGTGAGTTCACAGAGCAGGTAGTGATGGTGGGAAGGCCAGGGTGCCGTGGCACAAGGCTGCCCTATTCTGAGCTGCTGGTGTTTCATCTGGGAGGGACTCTGAGGGTGTTTCATCTGGGAGGGACTCTGATGGTGTTTCATCTGGAAGGGACTCTGCTGGTGTTTCATCTGGGAGGGACTCTGCTGGTGTTTCATCTGGGAGGGACTCTGATGGTGTTTCATCTGGGAGGGACTCAGCTGGTATTTCATCTGGGAGGGACTCTGCTGGTGTTTCATCTGGGAGGGACTCTGCTGGTGTTTCATCTGGGAGGGACTCTGCTGGTGTTTCATCTGGGAGGGACTCTGCTGGTGTTTCATCTGGGAGGGACTCTGCTGGTGTTTCATCTGGGAGGGACTCTGCTGGTGTTTCATCTGGAAGGGACTCTGCTGGTGTTTCATCTGGAAGGGACTCTGCTGGTGTTTCATCTGGAAGGGACTCTGATGGTGTTGTCAACCCCAGAGAATGCACAGCGTGGGGAGGGGATGGGGAGGAGGGCAGGGGGAGGGGGAGGAGGGCAGGGGGAGGAGGGGAGGGGGAGGAGGGGAGGAGGGCAGGGGGAGGGGGAGGAGGGTAGGGGGAGGAGGAGATGGGGAGGGGGAGTTAATGACAACCCTTGAGCAGCTGTGTGAGTGGTCTGTTCCTCAGGGGAACGGGACAGTGTTTCTCCCCCTGTTTATGTCCCTGCATGCTGCAGTGTCAGAGTTAGCGTGAGGTCAGGAGCGCTGCAGAGATGGAGGGAAGGACGGAAGGGGGGGGGGGGGGTGCTGTTGGGGAGGTGTGGTGGGTGGGGAGACTTTTTACAGAAAGCTGTCACGGGCACCGTTTGTTCGTTTAAACGTGCACCATATGAGATGCCCTGAGGTGCCATCTTCCATTAGTCACCAATCAGGTCTGTGTCTCCAGCTGGAGAGAGGAGGAGGAGAGATGTAAACTAGCAGATGGTAGCGCCGAAGGAGCTTCGCCCCATAGCAGCAAAGTGTTGGGATCACTCAAGAACAGGAGCTGGAAATGATTGTGTTGGTACCCGAGAGAGAACACAAGCATTGTTTGCGTACATGTGTGGGTCTGGGTGACCCGCAAACCGTACAGTTCAAGTAAACCTCTGGACAAGCCGTCCCTGGCTAGGCTGTAGGCTGCAGCCGGAGCCGTCCTGAGGAGCCTTGGCCTGGCAACAGCTCCTGAGGAGTCTTGAAGGAGGCCTGGAGCCGTCTGTGACACTGGCTGACTCACTCAGACGAGGCTGAGTGTGTGAGCGCGTGGGCAGTGTCTCACGACTGTGTGTGTGTGTGTGTGTGTGTGTGTGTGTGTGTGTGTGGGGGGGGGGGGCCTGGTCCTTGTCCCACGTGGAGTGTAAAGACTGATGGCTGGCTTTGAAAGGGATTGTGGGTACTACTGTTTGTGGGCTCGACAGTCCCGTGCAAACCTGAAAACTAAGCCCCCACCCCCCCCACACACACACACACACGCGCGCCATGAAGGTATTCTGTTTTTTTCTTCCTTCCTGTCTTTAGCTGTGTAGATATTTTAAAGCTTAATCAACCTGGCTCACGTATGGAGGAGGCCAGATGAATTGGTTCCCTATTCCTCTCCATCTGTTGTTGTTAAAGGCATCAGTTTAGCTACTGCTGGACTAATTAGCTCTGTGTGCTGTACTCAGAGTGGCTGGAGGCACTGTATGTGTTTGTGTGCTTTGGTACCGTTCAATCTGCCTTGCCTGAACAAATACACACGTGTGTGTGTGTATCCTCTGCAGCCATGTGTCAACAAAGACCAGAGGGCTAATTGAAAAGGAATGTCAGTGTTTGAGTGTGTGTGTGTACCTAATATTGCATAGCATGTTGCGAAGGAGCATGATGAAAAGGAGGCCAGGGACCCCAAACGCTGCACGGTGGGGTCAAATCTCTGTTTCTGTGCCTGTTGGTATCGACACCCACGGGAGCAGGTCATCTCCACAGGACACATCTCCAAGCAGGTCTGGAGAACAGTCAACTTCACCGCACAATCTGAGGGCTGTGTTTGCCCTGACAGCAACACAATAGGCTGTTAGAATGCTAACAGAATCGGAGCTGTAATGATGTTTCAAAGACAGGGAAACAGTGAGGGGTTGGGGGCGGGGTGGTGAGTAATGCTAGCCCCTCCTCCCACATAGATACAGTATATTCTGTCTAGTAGTGTGTTCTCTCTTCCTACACATCCTAGTTTCTTTTCTCTGACTCCTCTTCAAATCGAAAGAGTGGTTGATTTAAAGCCTTTTTTAAATCAAATCAAATCAAATCAAATTTATTTGTATAGCCCTTTTTACACGCAAGCATGTCACAGAGGGCTTCACATGCGCCCATAGAACTGCCCCTCAACCAACCTAAACCCTCAAGGAAGACAAGGAAAAACTCCCAGAAAAACTCCCACCGGGAGAAAAAATGGAAGAAACCTTGGGAGGAGCAATTCAGAGAGGGATCCCCTCCTCCAGAGACGGTTGGTAAGAGAGAGGAGCAGAACACAAGCTAAACATAGTCATACAGTGTCAATGGGTTTTGAAACACCAAAATCCATTGTTCGGCTTTATAGACGTTGGATGGGACCGGGAAACTCGCTGTTGGCCGTCATGGAGACTGGATTCCGGGTGACGACCTGGTTCAGCGTTGGCAGACCGACGACCAAGCAGGTCCTGACAGCTCAAACCCCCCACACCACAGGGAATGTGTGGGGGGGGGACAGAGAGGAGAGCAGGGATTAGAGAATGCCAGGAGCAGCTAACAGTTACAGTCAAAATAGAATGAGATCCCCACCGGTCAAGTGTGGACTAGTGCAGCAATTTAACAGAGCAAAAAGGGTATTTGATGCAGCCCCACACACCAAAACAACGACAGCCCCCCTCAGTTGGAACATGAAATCTGTTCCAGGGGAAAGAACTCTAAAGTAGGTTATACTTATACGAATAAGGATGAAAACAGCCAGTCCCCCGTTGTCTCCAACTAGTAATAAAAACTATAACAGTAACAATATACAGCAACGGAACTATAATAATAATAATACTAACAATATACAGTAACAGGTTTACTTTATTTGTAACATCTAGCTGGGCAATGTGAACATAAGCTATAATTAAAATTTAAAAGTTACATGTGATACACACATAGGCAAGCACACATCCCAGGTTTACATAGAAAGTACACACATACTTCCCTTTAACAATCATAGAATTGACTAAACAAGAACGTTTTTAATCTAGTTTTAAATGTCGAGACAGTATCAGCTTCCTTAATTGAGATGGGTAATTTGTTCCAAAGAAGAGGTGCTCTATATGAGAACGCCCTACCTCCAGCAGTTTTTTTCTTAACTTTGGGTATTACCAGATAGCCGGCATTTTGAGATCTTAGAGACCTTGCGGGGCAATAGGGTGCAAGGAGACCGGAGAGGTACAGTGGTGCCAATCCATGCAGAGATTTGTAAGTTAGTAGTAGAACTTTGAAATCAGCTCTGGCTTGGATAGGGAGCCAGTGTAAAGAGATAAGAGTCGATGTTATATGATCAAACTTTCTAGTTTTAGTCAATAGTCTAGCAGCAGCATTTTGCACCCGCTGTAAGTTTTTTAGGTAGGTAATTGGGAGGCCAGAGAACAACACATTGCAGTAGTCCAATCGGGACGTAACAAAAGCATGTATTAGTTTTTCAGCATCATCCTTTGAGAGGAATTTTCGTATTTTGGCAATATTACGTAGATGGAAAAATGCTGTTCTGGTGATTTGCTTAATATGGTACTCAAACGAAAGGTCTGGGTCCATTGTGACTCCCAGATTTTTTACCAGCTGGCTTTGAGATACTTTGACGCCGTCTAAGTCTAAGGTTAGATGGGATAAATTATTTCGGTGTTTTTTCGGACCAAAAATTTGAACCTCGGTTTTATCCGAATTAAGAAGAAGGAAATTTGCAGTCATCCAAGTTTTCAACCCGGAAACACAGGTTTCCATAGCATGTGGAAATTCTCCCGGCTTTATAGACATGTATAGCTGAGTATCATCTGCATAGCAGTGAAAATCTACCCCAAAACTTCTAATTATGTTTCCTAAAGGCAACATATAGAGTGAAAATAACAGAGGGCCTAAAACTGAACCCTGTGGTACTCCGTATTTTACAATGGAGCTCCTGGATGAGCAACCATCATAGTGGACATATTGTGATCTATCAGATAGATACGATCTGAACCACTGAAGTGAAGTAGCAGAAATCCCAACATAGTTCTCCATACGTTCCAGGAGAATCTCATGATCTACAGTGTCAAAAGCTGCACTTAGGTCTAGAAGAACAAGGACAGAGCTAAAGCCCGCGTCAGAGGCTAATAATAGATCATTGACTACCTTGGCTAATGCAGTTTCAGTGCTGTGGTGAAGACGAAATCCAGACTGGAGAGGTTCATAGAGCTGATTTGAGGAGAGGTGCTCAGTGAGCTGTTTTGCCACAGCTTTTTCCAAAATTTTGGAGAGAGATGGCAAATTTGAAATGGGCCTGTAATTGCTAAGACAACCTGGATCCAGGTTTGGTTTTTTAAGAAGGGGCTTGATAATAGCTTGTTTGAAATCGTCAGGGACTTGTCCAGTTACAAGAGATTCATTAATTTAATTCTTCTGATGGGTTTGCTTTGCGGCGTTTCGGATCGTTTGACTTCATTCTTGTTCTGCGAGTTGTCAGCCGACCGCTAGGCATCATGGGACGTGGCTGTGGAGGTCTGGGCGGTGTCTCGACTAATGCCGGCATGAGTTATTCCCCCCCCATCCCCTACACCACACGTCCTCAGTGTCATTAAAACCTCAGCTGCTAATGATTCAGGGGATGTGTGCATGATTGATCGTGTGTGTGTGTGTTTGATCGTGTGTGTGTGTGTTTGATCGTGTGTGTGTGTGTTTGATCCCAGTCAGATGAGACAGGTGTTGTCCCAGTCTGAACACTTCAGGAGAGAGACAAAGGCAGCTGTTTAAGAGAGGTGGAGAGATGGTAAGGGAGGAGTGTGGTGGATGGAGGGATAGAGAGAGAGAGAGACAGAGGGAGGAGTGTGGTGGATGGAGGGATAGAGAGACAGAGGGAGGAGTGTGGTGGATGGAGGGATAGAGAGAGAGAGACAGAGGGAGGAGTGTGGTGGATGGAGGGATAGAGAGACAGAGGGAGGAGTGTGGTGGATGGAGGGATAGAGAGACAGAGGCAGGAGTGTGGTGGATGGAGGGATAGAGAGACAGAGGGAGGAGTGTGGTGGATGGAGGGATAGAGAGAGAGAGACAGAGGGAGGAGTGTGGTCTGCTCTTGGCATGCCCTGCATAGCCAGATTAATGTCCTGTCCTATCGAAGTAACACAGAGTTCTATCAAGCCCTGGCAAGGATGAAACGGACTCGCTGTCTCTCACACACACACACTAACACACACACACACACACGTGCGCGCGCAGTCGAGACCGCCTGTGACTCCACACCCTGGAGCTGTGCTATGCTGCTGGGGGGGATCGTCTGAGGTGAGTCTGTGCTGCAGGACCGGCTGACCCTCACTGGCACACTTGCTGCTGGGGGATTTAGTTTTAGACCACTGCCCCCCTCCCCCCATCCCACTTTCTGATTAGTGCCACTGTTCACCCCTGACACAACTACAGCCTCTTTCCCTCTCCCCCTCTCTCCCCTTTTGCCCATCTCTCCCCTGCCTACTGAGTATTGTCCCAGTACATTTCCTCTCATCCTGTGCCAACCTGCTGCCCTTGAAAGCCACCTCTCCTCCCCAAATTTCCTTCCAGTTCCTGTTAGATAAGGGAGTGGGAGTTGGAGAGGGAGGGGGAGAGGGCGGGGGAGAGGGGAAGAGGGAGGTTGGAGTGAGAGGGAAGGGAGAGGATAAAGTAAGGTTGGTCAAAAGGAAGAATGTTCTGTATCCCTATATACTGTTGAAACTTACTGAGTTGATTTCTGGCTCCAATTAAACTAGAGAAAGTTGAATTGTTTCTCCCTCTATGGTTAGAGGAGGAGCTACAGAGGATGAATCGATATGACATCACTGCAGCTTTTCCACTGATGGTCTGACATAAAGCGGAGACTGAAAGTGTGTGTGTGTGAACCACCTAGCAGCAGCTACGTCAGTCGGAAGTGACGATTATCACCTCTGTTCACACAACAGAGGATACTCCATCTCCTTTACCCCCCCTTCCTCCGCCCCCGCTCCTCACTTCAGATTGCTGGTGGTACGATTCAAACGTGAGGGGAATGAAGATGAGGTGCCCTGTTGCGGGGGGAATTCCGGCATTTCCTAATATGGTGGCGGAAGTGCCTCCCCTCCTCTCCCTGCCCACGGCTCTGGCAGGGCTCAGCACTGCTGTCTCTGTCTCTCTCTCTCTCTCTCTGCCTCTCTCTCTGCCTCTTTCTCTCGCTCTCTCTGCCTCTCTCTCTCGCTCTCTCTCTCTCTCTGCCTCTCTCTGCCTCTCTCTGCCTCTCTCTGCCTGTCTCTGCCTGTCTCTCTGTGCCCATCACTGTCCTTACTTTTGTATCTGCATCATCCTTTGCCCCTGCCTATCTGCCTCTGCCTCTGCCTGCTGGCTTGTCTGAGCACAGATAGGAGTGGCAGGCCACATCAGCGTGGTGGGCTGGCTGTGGATTCAGGATGGTTTCATGGTTCCCCTATCGCAGATCCCAGATCTTGACTGCAGTCTGTTTTCATTTGGCTAGGATATTATAGCATCTTCTCTCATTTGGATGAGAGAGAGAGAGAGAGAGAGAGAGAGAGGAGAGAGAGAGGAGAGAGAGAGAGAGAGAGAGAGAGAGAGAGAGAGAGAGAGAGGAGAGAGAGAGAGAGAGAGAGAGAGAGAGAGAGAGAGAGAGGAGAGAGAGAGAGAGAGAGAGAGAGAGAGAGAGAGGAGAGAGAGAGAGAGAGAGAGGAGAGAGAGGAGAGAGAGAGAGAGAGAGAGAGAGAGAGAGAGAGAGAGAGGAGAGAGAGAGAGAGAGATCTCCCATGAGGGTTCCATGCAGTTGGATTGAGAATGGCATGTGTGTACTCTTGTTTACAGAACTAGGGTACAGCCTACAATGTGATGGAGGATGAGATCTCATGAGTGGACAGTCCATTTGAGTGAGTGTGTGAGTAATCTGTTCCAGCTGCCCTTTCCCTGTGTCTGTTTGCACAACAGCACACTGAAGGTGGTCAGACTGATATGAAAGGAAGGGAACTTGTCACCTTGGACAGTGTCACCTTGAGGGCTGGAACACACACACACATACACACACACACACACAGCCTGGAGGTTGTCATGGAGACCACCCGTACTAAATAACCTATCCTTTGTGCATACATGGATGTTCCAATCTCATTAACCTTCACATTCCTGTGTGTTTACACATCTAATCCAAATACCAAGAAGATGAAGGTAAATATGTTTCCCTGAACTTATGAATATTGAGGATTTGAAACGAGTCACTCACTTTGAGGTCAAGGTAACACGTTTTAATTTGACTTCTACCACGTGTGACTTGAAACGAGTGCAGCCAAGGAATGTACAAGTGTTGACCAAGATTAACAGCAGATACTAGATCCAGCTGAGGGTGACCACTCGACCAGAACACAGGAGGAAGTAGTTAGCACTGGGACTCTCTAGCCTCCTGCAGAACAAGGGAACAGGACAGTCAGTCTCTCCCCTCTCAGTGGATGGAGGGCTGATGTGGAGGACAGTCAGTCTCTCTCCTCTCAGTGGATGGAGGGCTGACGTGGAGGACAGTCAGTCTCTCTCCTCTCAGTGGATGGAGGGCTGACGTGGAGGACAGTCAGTCTCTCTCCTCTCAGTGGATGGAGGGCTGACGTGGAGGACAGTCAGTCTCTCTCCTCTCAGTGGATGGAGGGCTGATGTGGAGGACAGTCAGTCTCTCTCCTCTCATGGGGATGGAGGGCTGATGTGGAGGACAGTCAGTCTCTCTCCTCTCAGTGGATGGAGGGCTGATGTGGAGGACAGTCAGTCTCTCTCCTCTCAGTGGATGGAGGGCTGACGTGGAGGCGGTGACACTCCACTGATGGCTGTCTGTCACCCTAATCACACCATTTCTCTTCTTGTTCTGACACCTCCCTCCCTCCCTACCTCCCTCCCCTCTCCAGACCATAGCCAGTACAGGGGAGTGTTAGGCACACCCTGACTCAGCAGGTCCTAACAGACCCATTGGCTACACTGGCTTTAATTTACACCGCTCCATGATGCAGTCCTGGTGTTGTTTTAGTAAGCATGGCCAGAGGGGTGACTCACCCATGTCCTCATGGGTCTCACTCTCTCTCTTTCTCTCTCTCGCTCTCTCTCACTCTCTCGCTCTCTCGCTCTCTCTCACTCTCTCTCTCACTCAAGAGCATGTACACTCACCAAGCTCCTCCAGTATAAATCCAGGTCACAATGTTCTGGATCACAAGGAATGTTGTTAGTTTTCCCTCTCTGTTTTCCCTCAGGTGTGTGTGTAGATGTGAGTCAGTTTTCTGTTGGTGGCGTTCTGGATAACCAAGCCAACACCATGCCTTCACTCATCACTCATTCAATACTTAATTTAACCATTTCAACTCCATCCCTCATTCATTTATATATACAGCACTAACGGTCACATTGAAACGAGTCAGCTGCGAGCACGTACACACATTGTGATGTATTTAATGGTGATGATACTCCTGGATCAGACTAGAAAATCTCCCTCTTTGTCCTTCACTTTTAGAAAGCCGCAATATTTACCACCTAATGAGGACTTCGTAGATGTTAAGATGTGATTAGCTAATTATTTTTCCAAGATCTGTGATTAGTAGCGAAAACATTTAAAGGCTACACGAAAGGCGAATGAGAATCCATTAACCTAAAAGATGGTTTCATAAAAAAAAAGCTTCCGCCGAAATGATTCGTTTAATGGTAATCCTCCCCATTTCCAAGACTCATCAAACGCTTGTTTTCTTTCCGAGAGCATGGGATGCCGTAATCTGATCAAGGCCTCGTCTGGCTGTTGGATCGTGAACTAACTCAGTAGGCTGAGGATCCAGATGGAATCAACCATTCTAATGACCCGGTTGAATCATTTAGTATCTCATCATTACCACGTAGGGGACACGCTGATGATGACTGGCAGTTTCCCTGAGTTGGGTCGCGAGTGATTCCGACGGAACGAATCAAAGCAAGTGCCGCTCCCAGGGGTGTTGACACTGAAAGGAATGATTCGCTTTGATTGTGTGCGCGTGTGTGTGCGTGTGCGCACGTCTCTATTTTTGCATTGGTGGCGTTTGTTACTGAATTTATAGTTTCCGTCGCGTGCGTGCCTATGTGTGTGTATACCCGTGTTCTTGGGTGACTATATGGTAGTATGGTACCATTGAAATATGACGTTTGTTGGGGGCGGCAATAGCAGCTTCTCGGTACGAAAATGTAGCACTAGAGGCCAGACCTGTCTGTCTCATCAGACACTCACACACACACACACACAGGAAAATGCAATACCTCCAAGGTGTTCCTCACATCTGCCAGCTGTTTATTCAACATGCAAAATGGGCTTCTCTTTTTTTTTTTCTCCTCTTCCTTCCTTCCTTCTCCCTCCATCCTTATAATTTATATATTTGTCTCTTCCCTCCTGCCAAGGAAGTAGGCTATGTTGTCAAGATGATTACTAGGGCTGGACAGCCTCCATCAAATGGGTTCGTTCACGAGGCAAAGCCTTATGTAACAGCAAGCACACGCGTAAGGGAAAATGGATGGGATAGTCCTCAGTACGAATGCAAAACTCTGGTAATACACACATGGTTAAAGTGTGCCCGCGTGGGTTTTCTCATTGTTGGGGCAAACAAACACATCTTTACACCTGGAAAAGCTTCACAGCTGTGTGATTCTGATCGTACTTGTTAACACGTTGATTGGTGGCTTCATGTCATATTTCACTCTCATCCTGAAATCGATTCATCCCATTTGATCAAACCCCCGTCCTCTCCAGGCGTGTTGGAGGATTCATCTTCAACCTGTCCCATCACAGCTGCCTTCACCCTCCACCCTTCACCCTCCACCCTCCACCCAAACTCAGACAAGTAGTCCCACCATGTCCATACCTCTCCTGACACCACCACTACCATCTCTGCCATGGTAACCAGCAGCTGCTTTTCAGCTCTAAGTGTGTGTCTTTCTGGTGGGTTTGGGGACAGCGTTAGAAAGAAACTTTTCGCATCTGTCAAAGTCGATTGACCCCCCCCTCCCCCTGCCACCTTACACACACACACACACACACACACACACACACACACACACACACACACACACACACACCCTCCTCATCCCACTGAGGAGGTGGAGAAGCACAGCGCCTTGGTGTGGGTCTGAGTGCCCTGTCATGGACACAAGTGTGTGTGTGTGTGTGTGTGTGTGTGTGTGTGGGCTCCGTGGGGCTGTGGGTGTTGCCTGACACAGCATAAAGAGCAGCCTGCACTGTGGAGGAGGCTGAGTCACTCCTCCTCCGCAGGGCCAGGGAGAGCGCTGGTGTGTGTGTGTGTGTGTGGCTCTCTCACACTCCTCTGCCTTCTCTTCCACGTGTGTGTGGATAAACTCTATAGACTGTGTGCTGTGACATTCAAATGAAGGCCCACAAACAAACACCCATATACAACTGTGCTGGTCATTAAAGTGTTGTTGATATACGATACACGTGTTTGAAGAGAGAGGGAGGGAGGGCAGAGGAGGCAGGGGTTGGTGAAGATGTAAGCCCCAGTGGAGCCCTGGGCTCTTGGGTCCTGGGCTCTTGGGTCCTGGGCTCTTGGGTCCTGGGCTCTTGGGTCCTGGGCTCTTGGGTCCTGGGCTCTTGGGTCCTGGGCTCTGGGCTCTTGGGGCTCGGGGGTCTGGGGCTCTGCGATCCATCACACTCAGGTAATTAGTGTGAAGCCCAGAGAGGTGTCACTCTGAGGGGATCAGTTATTTTCACACATCTGTCGGAGGAAGGCTGTCCCGGCAGGGGTGCAGGGGGAGTTAGTCCCCCGGAGCAGAGCTTTGGTTATGACACAGATGGTTTCTTTCTCTAGGACACACACACATTCAGCTCTGTTCTCTTTCCTCCCTTCTAGTTAGTAGGTTTCTCTACTTTATCGTACAATACACCTCTCTCTTCCCCGCCTAGCTATTTTTATCTTCTTTATCCACGCCCCTCCCTCTCTCTCCTCTTTTTGTTGCCCAAAAAAAGTAATTAGCACCAGCAGTGTTACCCAGTGAGGTGGAGGGGGAGGAGGGGGAGGAGGGATGGAGGCAGCCAGGGCTGCTGCTGGGTTCTAAGTCTGGACCACGCTGGACCACGCCCCCCAGAACCTACTCCATTGTGAGGAGCTGTGGCACCATGTAGGGAGGTGTAGATTTACCCCCCCCCCCCCCCCACACACACACTCACACACACAGTTTTCCCTCAACCTATTTCCTCTCCGAGGTGAGAATTGTGAATGAATCACCAGCACACATGCTCACTCCTGGGCGGTGCGGCAAGGAGAGTGGACCGAAGCCTTCTGCTCGTCATGTGCTGCATATGATGATGAGTGTGTGTGTGTGCAACCCAGTTTAGGGTTAGAGCTCTGCCAGACTGTCTCCTCTTCGTGCCGACTAACAAACGTGCCGTTTTTCTCTTCACAGTCCATCATGGAGCAGTTCAACCCCTGCCTGAGGAACTTTGTGGCCATGGGGAAGAGCTACGAGAAGGCCCTGTCCAGTGAGTACATCCTCCTCTCCTTCTCTCTGCTTCCAGTACAGCCCAGTGGTTCTGTTTCAGGCATGTTGGCAGTGTCCTCGCTCAGTCCTCAAAGCTCGTGGGAAAGATGGTCGTCTGATCCAACTCGCTTTGAGCGGCACGAGTTTGATATCCTGTCGTAAAATTAAAATAAATAAAAAACGCCACAAACTAATCTTAAATTGCTCTGGATGGATTCAAAAGATAAGAGCCAAACCTGTCTGGTGAAAATCCCAGAATGTTCTCTGATGTTTAGAAATGTTTGTCTAACGTTTCTGTTGTGTGTGGGATTTGGACTTCATGTGTTGTGTTCCCTAGAATGTTCCATGTCCACATCTCCCATTCACATCCCTCGTCCTTGCATGTTCTGTTTTCAGAACCTTTTCACTGCGCGGTTTAGTCTTTCTGTGTGTGTGTGTGTACATGTGGCAGTGTTTGGGGGGGCGGAGGGTGCTGTGTGTGTGCCGTCTGCGTAAGGATCACATTGTACAGGTAACGCCTGCTTCAAGGAGCAGGTAACGCCTACTTCAAGGAGCAGGTAACGCCTGCTTCAAGGAGCAGGTAACGCCTGCTTCAAGGAGCAGGTAACGCCTGCTTCAAGGAGCAGGTAACGCCTGCTTCAAGGAGCAGGTAACGCCTACTTCAAGGAGCAGGTAACGCCTACTTCAAGGAGCAGGAGGTGTGGAGGACTGGACCTCCAGGGAGGAGGGTTAGGGGGGAGTGGGAAGTGGGGCACAGGCCAATGGGAAGTAGGGCGGGCGAAGCCCTGAGAATTAGTACAGCCCCCAGTGGGGGAGGGAGGAGGGGACTGGAACTAGTATCCAGGACGAGGAAGGGGGGAGGAGAGGAGAGGAGAGGGAGGAGGGGACTGGAACTAGTATCCAGGACGAGGAAGGGGGGAGGAGAGGAGAGGTAGGAGGGGAATGAAACTAGTATCCAGGACGAGGAAGGGGAGAGGAGAGGAGAGGGAAGAGGGGACTGGAACTAGTATCCAGGACGAGGAAGGGGGGAGGAGAGGAGAGGGAGGAGGACGGGAGGGGAGTGACTGCTTGCCAGCTATTTAGTTGGGAGGCAGCAGAGCCCTGGCTATCTATGTCACATGGACTCACAGGATGCAGGCAGCAGTAATCGATTAGCATATTCCATGCATTCTGATTAGGCTGGGTATTCCATTTCAACTCCCTGACCCCTGTGTTCGGTCTTCAAACCGTGTGTATTTTCTCTGATAACGATGATGTTCCTGCGTCAACACCTCCCTCTCTCTCTCAGGACAGAACAACATGTGTTACCCAGTAGGTTCCGTGGGTACGGGTCAGTGTTGTTTTCCTTGAGAGAGCAGATCTGTGACTGGCCACACAGACAGAGCATGGATGCACGCTAACTAACGATGGTTATCCAGAAAGTGTTTTGTCATCAAGCTGCACTGCAGTGTGTATCTGCAGGCACTCCTACCTGCATTGGGAAGGGAGAGAGATGGGAGGGAGATGGGAGGGAGGGAGATGGGAGAGCCCAGGAGGCCAGTGAAAGAGGCCTCAGCCTAGTCTGATAGACTAAAAATAGCTCAGTGAGTGGGGAATTACACTTCATCAACGCTGGGGCTGGGGCTCTGGCTGGGGCTGAGGCTGAGGCTGGGGCTGAGGCTGGGGCTCTGGCTGAGGCTGGGGCTCTGGCTGAGGCTGGGGCTGGGGCTGAGGCTGGCAGGGTAGAGGAAGGGACACTGAATTCCCCAGAGCTTTGTGGACTGGCATGCCAGACGGAGAGAGATCCTTCTGGCTGTCTTGGAGACCATTTTGTTTGCTCAGCCTGAAAGCATTGATCTCTGCATGCAGCGCTATGATGGGATTTGGTGCTTGAATCAGTCGCATGGCTTTGACATGTTTCTGTAGTTCCCAGCGCTGCCCTGGTGAACGCAGGCAGTCTTCCATGGTTCTCAATAAGCTGTGGTGTGGAAGGACAGGTGTGGGGAGCTGTGCCTCTGAGGTGGAGGAGCTGTGAGGTGGAGGAGCTGTGTCTCTGAGATGGAGGAGCTGTGAGATGGAGGGGCTGTGAGGTGGAGGAGCTGTGAGGTGGAGGAGCTGTGAGGTGGAGGAGCTGTGAGGTGGAGGAGCTGTGAGGTGGAGGAGCTGTGTCTCTGAGATGGAGGAGCTGTGAGATGGAGGGGCTGTGAGGTGGAGGAGCTGTGAGGTGGAGGAGCTGTGAGGTGGAGGAGCTGTGAGGTGGAGGAGCTGTGAGGTGGAGGAGCTGTGAGGTGGAGGAGCTGTGTCTCTGAGATGGAGGAGCTGTGAGATGGAGGAGCTGTGAGGTGGAGGAGCTCTGAGGTGGAGGAGCTGTGAGGTGGAGGAGCTGTGAGGTGGAGGAGCTGTGAGGTGGAGGAGCTGTGAGGTGGAGGAGCTGTGAGATGGAGGAGCTGTGAGGTGGAGGAGCTGTGAGATGGAGGAGTTGTTAGATGGAGGGAGGGGGGAGATCATAGGGGATTTGATATAGACAGGGAAGAGAGATGTGGGAGTAGAACATGAATAAAGGACATGTTATCAAGCCACATCTGAGCCCTCTGACTCCTCTTAAGACCTGCGCTTCCTGCTCCGGGATGGAGGGATGAATCCTGTCTCTCGCCCCCCTTGTTTGGTATCAGCTTCCTACACCGCTACCCAATCCCCGGGCTGCAAGGCTCTTTGATCGGACCAAGTTAATCCTGGCTTCACCTGGCCGCTGGCTGCTGTTCCTCCAGCTGAGATCTGTGAAGCTCTGGACACGGCTAACCCAGCCCATCCATCTGCGGTGGCCTAGCCTTCCCAGCACCCAGAGGCTTAACGCACACGACCACCTCCACCCCCTCGCTCTCAATGCCTCATCCCAGCCGGGCTTCACCAGAGCCAGGCTTAAGAAGGGGTGTTTGGAGGGTCTCTGGATGGCAGCCATCGGTCAGAGTCAGCGTGGGAACAGAGCTACTGGGAAATGGCTTTGGCGGCGTGGAGTCAGGGCGGTGTGGAGTCAGGGCGGTGTGGAGTCAGGGCGGCGTGGAGTCAGGGCGGCGTGGAGTCAGGGCGGCGTGGAGTCAGGGCGGCGTGGAGTCAGGGCGGCGTGGAGTCAGGGCGGCGTGGAGTCAGGGCGGTGTGGAGTCAGGGCGACGTGGAGTCAGGGCAGTGTGGAGTCAGGGCGACGTGGAGTCAGGGCAGTGTGGCTTGTTTATGGCTGGTCAGGACTCTGGGGATAAGGGAACTGATAACAGGCAGCGAGAGGGATTAGGGAATGATTGCAACGCTCACGCCGTTGGATTGAATCTTTTGTTGTTGTTGCACTTCTGTTGTGCGTTGACGGGCATCCGTTTGATATCACTTCAAATCTTTTTATGGAGAAAAACAATGAATTCAACTGTGTGGCTATAGTCTTTCTTTTCTACTTAAAATATAATACTTCAATCAGCGTTTGGAACACCATGGCCAATGAGTTCTTGAGTAAGACATCTAAGCCAATTTTTGCTTAGCTGCCAAGAATAAACCGTTTTAAGAATGAATCCCATGTTGAGTGTACATGATGGGTCCAACTGGCAACGTAAAGCACTGACAGTCACTAATGCGGTCGCCTAAACACATTTTGCTTCCCTCCATATGCATCGTGTTGCCTGATAGATTTCCTTTGCTAATGATGCTAGCGGAAGCTACATCCCTGTGGAGTTGACCTCTGACCCCTTGTCTCGGATTCACAATCACCGCTGCCTGTGTGACACAAGGAGGGGGTGCAAAGAGCCTGTTAGCGTTGCAGCAGGACATGCTCCTGTACCGGGACTGTCCAGGGAATCATTCTGCCTTCCCGTTCACAAAATGTGCTTGGTAATTCCAAAGTCTGATGTGTAGTTTTATTTATTTTTATTTTATCTTCTTCTTCTGTAGCGCCACCAGTGTAGATTGTCATTTCCCACACCCAGCTACTATAAGTTCCTCAACCTTAGCTGTCTGTGTGCTTTGTAGTAGGTAAGAAGAGGTCATCTCTCTCGTAGACGTCATCCAATCAGCTGCTCCCGTGGTTCTCTTCTGTAGTTCCGTAGCAAAGCTTCCCTTCCCCCACCTCCCTTCCCGAGCCTCCATCTCAGCCTGTGGAAGTTCCCCAGCCCTAACCTGGCCGTTCCCCAGCCCTAACCTGGTCGTTCCCCAGCCCTAACCTCCTGGTCGTTCCCCAGCCCTAACCTCCTGGTCGTTCCCCAACCCCTAACCTGGTCGTTCCCCAGCCCTAACCTCCTGGTCGTTCCCCAGCCCTAACCTGGTCGTTCCCCAGCCCTAACCTGGCCGTTCCCCAGCCCTAACCTGGTCGTTCCCCAGCCCTAACCTGGTCGTTCCCCAGCCCTAACCTCCTAGTCGTTCCCCAGCCCTAACCTGGTCGTTCCCCAGCCCTAACCTGGTCGTTCCCCAGCCCTAACCTGGTCGTTCCCCAGCCCTAACCTCCTGGTCGTTCCCCAGCCCTAACCTCCTGGTCGTTCCCCAGCCCTAACCTGGCCGTTCCCCAGCCCTAACCTGGCCGTTCCCCAGCCCTAACCTGGCCGTTCCCCAGCCCTAACCTCCTGGTCGTTCCCCAGCCCTAACCTCCTAGTCGTTCCCCAGCTCTAACCTGGTCGTTCCCCAGCCCTAACCTGGTCGTTGCCCAGCCCTAACCTCCTGGGTCCAGATGGGGGGAGAAGGGAGGGCTCCTGGGGTGTCCACGCACTCCGCTCCCTTGATCTGACGCCCAATGCTTCCATGTTTCCAGGTGTGACATTTGCTGCAAAGGGCTACTTCGACGCTTTGGTGCGGATGGGCGAGATGGCCAGCGAAAGTCAAGGCTCTAAGGATCTTGGTGAGTCTTAGTTGTGGCTGCAGTGCCCCTGGTGGGGTGGAGGGGGTTTGCAGGGAACGCAGGGGGGTGAATGAAAGGGGAGCAGAAGTGGTCAACGGCCAGCCCGAAGTTAGACACACACGCGCACACACACACACAACATACATGGGAGCACACTTCCTAAGTCACCAGCACTGACATGTGGAAGGAATCCCATTCTGCTCAAATGCATTGGAGATATTTATCATGCCGATGCTTATTGGATTTATTTCTGGTTCCCCCATCTCACAGCCTCTATAAATCATGCTCTTGAGCCATTCATACATCGCATCACAGAATACATGAATATAATACATTCATAGAAATGAATAATGCTCTATCATACAATATTGACAAACCCGATGCACATAATATGATTTTCTTTTCAAACATAATACCCAGGCGTTATTGATGTTGTTTACTCGTGGTGCTTAGTGCTCCACCTCTGATGCTCTGACTAGTAGCACAATAATCATGTTGGTCCATGGCAAAACTAGGCGTGTTTGTGTTTGGACTCTTTTAGTTAGCATGTTCCTGATTCTGTTCAACTGAGCTTAAGTCTGATGATGGGAAGGCTGGAGGCTGTGGCTGGTGTCTGGTCAGGGTTGGGAGGTCAGGGGTCTGGTTGGTAGGTAGTGGTGGACAGGAAGGATGGCAGGTGGTGGTGGTGGACAGGTAGGATGGTATCAGGTGGTGGTGGTGGACAGGTAGGATGGCATCAGGTGGTGGTGGTGGACAGGTAGGATGGCATCAGGTGGTGGTGGTGGACAGGTAGGATGGTATCAGGTGGTGGTGGTGGACAGGTAGGATGGTATCAGGTGGTGGTGGTGGACAGGTAGGATGGCATCAGGCAGGTGGTGGTGGACAGGTAGGATGGTATCAGGTGGTCAGGGTACTGTGGCTGTCACAGCCGACACCACACGTGGTCATATGCCAGCCTTAACGCATGCTGCGTTCCCCAGCAGCTTGGAGGGTTTGGCTTGGTTTAGGTACACTTCTACGGACATGTGTGAAACTCTCGGTGACGTCGCTTGTAAAAAGGTCATATTTGATTTAGTGATGGGGCTTTAGTGAGCGGGGATGGAGTGAAAAGGGGGGGGGGGGGAGGAGAAGAAGAGGCAGACAGAAAAGATGAAGGCAGGGGAAGAATTGTGGCGCGAAGCAGAAACAGCTTTTCCTGCTCACGGTCGTTATCTACCAGCCTGATGCTAGCATGAGACTGAGACACACACATACTCTCACTCACTCACTCACTCTCTCACTCTCTCACTCACTCACTCACTCACTCACTCACTCACTCACTCACTCTCACTCACACACGGTCAACACATGCCTGCCAGAGGCTGAAGCTGAAACCAATGTGATGATGACAAACAACAGAGGGGGTTATAAAGGGGCAGGCTGTGTGTGTGTGTGTGTGTGTGTGTAGGGGGGTTAATGGTCTCTGCCACTCCGGGTGAAAAGAAAGGCTTGCATACAGCACAGTGGAGGCATGTGAAAGCCCTGGCGTTTCTCCCATAACTGTGTTTCCGGAGGCTGGATGGGAGCTGAAGGAATCAGGCTGGACTGTGAAGCGCTTGCGCTCCAGAGCTCTCTGACTCCTTGTCGAGTGGTCATGTGGATGAAGTCTCTCTGATGGAATGACTGCACAAGTCCCTATCAGTCTGACTATTGTCAAATGAACTGTGGTTCATAGGATTGCAAATACACACAGATAGTGGTGAACCATAGCTGAGAGGGAGGGAGGGAGGGAGGGAGGGAGGGAGGGAGGGAGGGAGAGAGGGAGAGAGGGAGAGAGGGAGAGAGGGAGGGAGGGAGGGAGGGAGGGAGGGAGGGAGGGAGGGAGGGAGGGAGGGAGGGAGGGAGGGGGGGAGGATAGTCTGGATGAGGAGGGTGATTGGGAAGTGGACCTCAGTGAACACCACACCAGTGGGTGATAACATTGTGCATCGACGTATCCAATCAAGCCTGAAATATCGCTGGTGCACACAAAATAATTGATAATTAAATGAGAAAAGTGATCATTAAAGAACTGTAATCTGATTTAGAAACTAATCTAAGAATTGCAATAAAACTAATTGATGGATTTCACTCCTAAACTACAATCAAGTCTCAGCCCCCCCCCCCCCCCTTCCCCAGGTTGTTCTTGCAGGTGATCTATTTAAGATCAGTATAAACAAAAGTCATGATGATCACAAGCTCACAGAGGAAAGCTTTGTACTATTGCGGCTGAACTGTTTTGCATGAGGGCTGTTGTTCTGTTTGTGAGTGGAGGCAGCCAAGTGGAAGCAGTCTAGTGGAGGCAGCCAAGTGGAAGCAGTCTAGTGGAGGCAGCCTAGCGGAGGCAGCCTAGTGGAGGCAGCCTAGCGGAAGCAGCCTAGTGGAGGCAGCCTAGTGGAGGCAGCCTAGTGGAGGCAGCCTAGTGGAGGCAGCCTAGTGGAGGCAGCCTAGCGGAGGCAGCCTAGCGGAGGCAGCCTAGCGGAGGCAGCCTAGTGGTTGTTGGGTGGTAAATGTTGTGTGCATCCCCATGAGGGTGGGGAAATTGAACCTCAAGGAGAGTCGCGGCCCTGAATTACTCACTGGCCCCTGAGGTGTGCAATCATATGGGGTGGAGGGAAAGAGGGTGGAGTAGGAGGGGGTGGAGGGAGAGAGGGTGGAGTAGGAGGGGTGGGGGGGGGGGGTGGGCTGAAGGGGAAGCTTGTGAATTCCTTGCAAAACACGCAGTGTATGCTGAACATACCTGGAGCACCCAGACCAGTTAGCTCAGTCACTTACCTGGCAGAGCACTGGGTGGTTGTTCACTGCAGCAGAAGAGAGAGGACTGCCTCCCCCTTCTCCCTCCTGCCTCCCTCTCTCTGACTACCTCCCGAACGTTTTCTCTTTTTGTCTCTCTCTCTCTCTCCGTTTCTCTCTCTCTCTCTGCCCCTCTCTCTCATTACCCCTCCCTCCCTCCCTCCCTCTTGGTGAACTCCCCGCATTGTTGTGAGCCCTCGGGCTGCAGAGAGGGAGGAGAGCACATTCGCAAGCGGCTAAAAATAGATCACACGTGCACACGCCTTGACAGAACCCTTCAGTTACAGCGAGAGAGGGGGTGGAGGGGGTGGAGGAGGAGGAGGAGGAGGAAAGCTGGAGGCGAGGGAGGAAGAGGAGGATTTGAGGAAGTGTAGAGGGGGAGCGACACAAAAAGGAATAGGAAGCTGGACAGGAGCGTGGTCTGTGATGCCGCATGCCTGTCTTCTCCTGGAACCCAGACGTGTCACAACCAGAGGGAAGCTCCCGCCTGCTCGCTCTGCTAGCTCTGCCCATATAAGGACGTCAGCCGTCAGCGCTGTCGTCATGCAGTTTCCGCCTGACGTGTGTTTGACTTTGCGATCTGAGCTTCAGTACATCGTAGCGCCGCTGCTGTAGAGGAGAGAATGATATGTTATGTTGGGGAGTTCATATTGTCCTGCAGTCCAGTGTTCTGTGTCGTTATCAGACCCACCTGTCGCTTCTGTGTTTCAAGTGACATCAGCGGTTGTTGTGTGTGAGAGCAGGGGCTCTCTCTGAGAAAAGGGCCCATGTGAGGGAAGCACACATCTCCCGGTTCAATCAGTCGCTGCTCAAATTAATTCCTCCCTTTGTCGAAGCTTGGTGAGTTCCCTTTCCTGTCCTCTGAGGGTGAACGTGTTTCAGGGCGACGGCCTGCTCATTAAAACCATTTAGAGCATGAGAAAATCTGGGGTCCAAGAAACAATTAGCCTTTTCAGAATAGATTCAGATTGACCACGTTGGACCAAGCGGGGCCATCTGACGACTCAACGCCTCTGCCAAATTGGAAAAAGGCTTTTCTGACTGGATAGAAAGAGAGAATTAAATTCTGAAAGGTCAAAAAGGCAACAAAAAAAACAAAGGCTTTTCCCCATCTCAGTGTGTTATAGAATAGCAGATTCAAATTTTTGGACGTGGCTGGCAAATGAATCTACTTCCTCTGGAGATGAATGTAGAGAGATACCACTCGTCTGTTCATCTGCTGCACAGACTCCGGTCATCTCAGGAACTGCGATCACCTTAAAGTAGTGAGCTGAGGGGACAAAATGATGAAATGTGCAAAAAGAAAAAAAAAGACAGTGCTATATATATACATGTAGCTCTTCTGCTGGATTTAATGTGGAAAGTTCCACTCTATTGTCTACTGACTTCCTGGTATCTGTCGCCCGAAGAGGAGCCTAGCCTACACCCCTCCTCTGAAGATCCCCCCCCCCCATCTCCCCCCCCCCCCCCCCCCCCCCCCCCCCCCCCCCCCCCCACAGACACTCACGCTGCAGAGGGAAACGGCAGAGAGCTGTTTCCTCCCCCTCCATCCCCCCGTCTTACATAACACTTTGCAGACTCCCCCGCAGTGTCCACCCCCCCCCCCCCGCAGTGTCCACCCCCCCCGCAGTGTCCACCCACTCACATCCCCGCCGGTGACGTTCCCCCTCCTCGTTCCCCCTCCTGATCACGATTTCAGACCCGACTCTCTAATCTAGACGAGGCTGAAGAGCGGAACCGCAGAGTGTTCTGCAGTGCCTCTGTACATGTGAGTCATGTCCTCTGCACATGTCCCCATCTGAACTGGCATGGCAGGTGTGGGCCAGTACGTGAGGCGTCCCCAGGTCCTGTCCCTCTAATCTGCTTCCATGTGTGTGTGTGTATATGTGTGTGTGTTCATGCAGTTTGCATTAAGATACAGACATGCACCCACTGTTTTAGGGATTACAGGTACTTTGGGTGAATTAGTTTTATCTCCCTGTCTCTGCCCTTCACTGTGTCCTTGGGTCACCCCTGAGAGGAAGGAGAGAGAGAGAGAGAGACACACACACATGGAGAGACAGAGACTGAGAGAGAGAGAAGGATGGAGGAGAAAAACTGAGGGAGGAGACACAGGTGAGGTGTGGTCTCAGCTCTGTGTCTCATTAGCTCTCTTCAGTCAGGCCTCTGTGTTAATCAAAGCTCCGGTGCCAAGGCAGCAAACACAGGGACCGGTCATTCCTACTACTACACACACACACACACACACGGCCTGTCTGGTGCTGGCCTCAGTTGCTCTGTGAGGGACGTATAAGAAGACAACATGTCTTTGTCTGGAACACACAAACACAGTCATGCAAAGATGTGGGGTGAGTTGTGTATGTGTGGGAAGAAAGCAGAACAAAGAGCACCGATTCACAGCTTGTCTTTGAACCGCCATGTGAAGTAGTCAAGCTTTGCCGAGTGTCTCTCTGTGACAGTGAGTGATGTGGTGATAATGGGCTTCCAACAACCTGCAGGACACGGAACGTGGAACGTGGCCCTTGAGAGCAAAAGCAGCGCTTCACACACACACAAGTCCATTGCCAAACGGTGACTTAATGGTCCTTAAAATAGAGTGGAAACACACACACACACCGGTGGCAACCATGGTCGACAAATGGACCGACAAAGCGTTCCAGCACAGAGGCATTTAATTAGCGGGCAAACGCTATCTGCTGATGATGAAAAGACAGTATTATCCCTGAGGGCTTAGAGGCCTCCAAGCCTGCATCTTGGATGAAGCCACATTAATAACAAAACAGATGTGGAGACTAGAAAGGCATTATAATCCTCAATAGGCCGCCCGCTTTGTTGCCGAGGGCGACGGTGCAGCCAGAAGCTCTTGACAGTTTGCTGTGTTGATATTTTACGAGGCTTTACGAGCTTCCTGGAGTGTTTCTCTACGGACCTCACAGCCGGGGCTAACTGTGAAGTGGCGACATCAGCGGCGTTAGCGACACCTTCCTCCTGGCCCCCACCCTCCACCACCAACTCTCCACCCTGCAGGTGGCCCCCACCCTCCACCACCAACTCCCCACCCTGTAGGTGGCCCCCACCCTCCACCTCCAACTCCCCACCCTGTAGGTGTAGCTGCAGTAGCTACTCTATCAAACCTCCATTACCGAGTGTGTGTACACACATTCTTTGTTTGCTTATTGATCTGTTGTTTCATTTAGACTGAAGCCCACCACCTCCTGTGTGTCACCTGCTGTGTGCTGGTGATCTCCTCCCCTTCAACGCTGCCTCAGCTGGGATCCTCCTCTGGGACATGTCTCCTGGTTCTCTACACCACCTGACTCCTCACAAAGATTTTTTTTTTTTTTACGTCAAATCGGCCAAGCCGACAGACGTTGTGTTACCATGGGATAGACACAGTGATTGACAGGTGAAGGAGTAAAGGGGAGGCCTTGTGATTGGACAACGCCACTTTGAGAGACCCTCTGGGGTCAAGGGAGGAGAGGGAGGCCTGAGAGCCTATTGGTTGACAGCATCTGGCCTTGTTCCACTGAGCTGACCAGCAGGACCAAGCCATCAGTCTCTGACACACACACACACACGCACACACACACACTGTTTAGCTCACATCTGCGGTGTGGAATAATCAATCTCAATTTTATACCCCATCAGCCTCCCTGTAATGGGCATGTACAGTTGTTGGTTTGCATCGATCTTATGTACCCAATTCATAAAAAAAAAATCTTGATAAATATATATAGAGAGAGATATTTTGGGCTTCTCAATACCCCGTCTACTGAAGATCTCAGTGTCTCGTGACTGACAATGACGTGACACGGTGACGTGACACGGTGACGTGACACGGTGACGTGACACGGTGACGTGACACGGTGACGTGACACGGTGACGTGACACGGTGGCGACGAGGACACAGAGCAGGAGGTCAGTGGCGTGCACTGCGTCAGTGTGACAGACTGCAGTCTGCAGTGTCTGACTAATTATAATAATAATAATACTTTTTTATTTCTAACGCACTTCATTTGAAAACAAATCTCAAAGTGCTCCAGTTCAGACTTCCTGTAGATAGAGGTTCAGCTTCAGTTCCTACCCTGCAGGAACACTCACACACACTCACACATACATACACACACACACACACACTCACACACACACACACGCCTTCATAAACAACCTGTGTGTGTGTGGCCCTCATCATCCAGGCCGTCCACCTTGTTGTCAACTCTGATACAGAAATACACTATTTAGAGACTCTGTCATTGACGGCTTGAACCTTCAAACTGAGCCTGCCTCTACCAAGCCTGCCTCCACCAAGCCTGCCTCCACCAAGCCTGCCTCAGGGGCCTTAACTGTATTTGTATAATTGATCCAGCGTTGCCAGGACCAGACAATGTGCTTTAGTCTCTGTAAGCTTCAGATGTGGTGATCTACGCTGATTATCGGTAAGCAGCTTAGCTGGCCTGTGGGGGGATGGAGGGTATCACACACCGCTGGTCAGATAAACACACACAGGAAGTAAGGGGCGGGTCCTGGGGGTTAGGGCGAGGTCATTGGCTGTGGGCTCTGAGTAGGCCTTGTCACATGGGCGGTGTTGCTTCTGTTAGGGACCAGCAGGTGGGTCTGTGTTTTCAGGGGTCAGTGATCCACACTGTGTGTGTATTGATGCCACACATTGTTATCCCTCTGGTGTTTTTGATCGATTTAAAGAGATGGAGAGGGGATGTGATGTCATCCAGTAAGCAGACCACATATCAAGAGAACACGCACACACACACACATACTGTATACACACACACATACTTTATACACACACCCTACACACACACACACGGTATACATATACTATACACACACATACTGTATACACACATTTAAACAGTAGGGATTCAGACCCCTCATCCTTAAGCCCCTCCCCCCTATGAGGGGCAATGCGGTGACCTCAGCACTTCCTCCTAAGCTGGTTCCTGCTGCCGTGTCATTTGGCCAGCGCTCTGAACCTCCTCAGAAGCACAAGTTGCTGCGCGCTGCACTCCCCTCTCTCCACCTGCTGCCCAGCCCACCCCTCAGTCTCCCAGACAGGCTAAAGGGGATTTCAGATCATTCTCTCTTTCTCGCTCGCTCTCGCTCTCACTCTCTCTCTCTCGGACACACACTAGTCCAGGAGGAAGGTCACCTGGTCGGCATGCGAAAATAGATTAGTTTGATGGATAATTTGAAAATAGACTCAAATAGATTTGTGGTTATTGCTTATTGTTGGTGATTTATATGTAGGACACTTTAAATAAAATCTCGTTTCTAACAGTAGATAAACCCTCTCTAGGGCTTGGATGTCTGTTTGTCTGTCTGTACTGTGTGTGTGTGTGTGTGTGTGTGTGTGTGTGTGTGTGTGTGTGTGTGTGTGTGTGTGTGTGTGTGTGTGTGTGTGTGTGTGTGTGAAACCTGATGTGTCTCCTAGGTAGAGTTTGATCTCTCACTGTCTCCAGGTCTCTCCTCTTCTGTTCTAGAGTTTGATCTCTCACTGTCTCCAGGTCTCTCCCCTTCTGTTCTCTGCTCAAACTAGGTTTTCTTGTTCCTTTTCTTTACAATGCATTGCATATTCAGAAGAGGCAGCATGTAGGTATATTAAAACGACACGCATCTCTCTGGCTGCATGCTTCACCTTTTTTTACTTTCTGCTTAATATTCTCTCTTTCTCACTCTCCTGCTCTCTCTTTTATAACTACATTTTCTTTTGTTCACTTTTTAATTAGTGTTTTATTTAAAACATCAGTCACAGTACAACAAACAAAACTCAACTAGTCATTATCCACATTTTGTTTTTATGTTTATTAAAGATGCCTGGTATACGACGATCCCCTGAGATATCTCTGTACATGTCTCCTCGATTTTAATCAGTTTTTTTAATTCTGTGCACGGATTAATTAAACACAGTGCAAGTCTGGGTTGAATCTGACAGGTGAAAGGATATTCCAGAGAAGGCGTATTAAATAAACAAGCCAGCGGCAGATTCATTTTGACTCTCTTCCCAATTATGTAACACTTGTGGTGAGGACTCTCCTTCAAGATTCCCTTAGTGTTCCATATATCTCACCAGGCTACTTTAATACAAAACTAGAGTCATTACACCACATCACTCCTTGAATTCCTTTGGATAATTTAGTTTTATTTCAGTTTAAAAAGGACTGCATATACTAACTCTACATTTAACACGTTTTTCTTTCGTTCTGTCTGTGACTGGGTGTTTTTGAGTTTCGGTCCGCTCGTGATTGGACTGGTTTGTTCTTTCATGTCACCCCCCCCCCCCCTCTTCTTCTTCTTCCTCCCCCTCGTTCCATCCACCTGTCCTTCATGTGTTTGTGTGGCTGCATGGTCTTCTTTTTGCACGTTGATGTGGCTCTCGCAAGGCAAGCTAAAGGGAGATTTCATATAATTCTCTCTTCTCCTTCTCTCCCTCTCTCTCTGTCTCTGTCTCTGTCTCTCTCTCTCTCTCTGTCTCTCTTTGTCTCTCTGTCTCTCCCTCCCTTCTCTCTCTCTCTGTCTCTCTGTCTCTCTCTCTCTGTCTCTCTGTCTCTCTCTCTCTCTCTCTCTCTCTGTCTCTCTCTCTGTCTCTCTCTCTGTCTCTCTCTCTGTCTCTCTCTCTCTCTCTCTCTCTGTCTCTCTCTCCGTAGGGGACGTGCTGTTTCAGATGGCTGAGGTCCACAGGCAGATCCAAATGCAGCTTGAAGACATGGTGAGGAGGAGACACACACACACACACACGATTGACTAAGTCATAAAAGGTCCTGCTCCTTTAGCACACCTCAAAGGAACTGACAGAGATGATATGGTCAGACTTGACCTATTTGTGCGTTGAGTCACCTAGTCCTTGAAAGTTCTTGATAAAGGCCTTTTGTGAATAGCAGGAAGCTACGATCCTCAGATAGAAATGTTCTGGAGATCTTCATTTTTCTGAAGGCCTCTCAGCATGTGCTCATTTGGGTTCTTTAATTATTTAAAGACACACACTGGTTAAGTTGCTTCTAGTCAGTTTTTTTTTTTTTACATTTCAGCATCACCAGGGGGGATGGTTGATTGATGAACCAGCCATCTGCACACGCAGATCAACATCTTCTCAAACATACACACATAAACTGACTTAAACACACTCACACACTGTAGTGAACAACAACCCCTAAATTGTGATTGTTAAAACTTGACATTCAAACCCATCAATCGAATTATTTCCAAACCATTTTTTGCTGTCAATCCAGCTAGAATGCTACCACAGTTAGCTTTGACCTGTGTGGGCGTAACGACTTGAGCAAAGTGTGTGTTTTCTAATGAAATCTCTTTGTGTTTCCAGCTCAAGTCTTTCCACAACGAGCTGCTGACTGAGCTGGAGAAGAAAGTGGAGTTGGACGCCCGCTATCTGAACGTAAGTCTCTCCAAAGTCCTTGATATCTTCAGTCACCAGCGTGACGCCCACAGACTGGCCCACAGACTGGCCCACAGACACGCTAACAGATATTTAAACTTGAGTCTTCATAAGTTGCAGCATAGCTAGGAACGGCAGATTTCTTCTCTCAAGGTTCAGTTTGATGTTGCCGTATACCAGCTCCTGTATTTCTGACGTTCTGAAGTGGTGTTCTGGAGGGAGGGATGCATTTAGAGAGTCTTGACGCACACTACACCCCAGGCTACTGTTCCCTGAGGTTGAGAGATACCAGGATATGATCCACATTCTCATCAAACCGTTGTTGAGAGATGAGCGCATGCTTCCCTGCGCTCTCCTTCATTCCCGAACGGTTATCATCATAGCCACAGAAATAAAGTTACCTAAATTGCTTTCCTCTCCACTCGATGAATTAGGACTCGTTTCATCAGAGTGAGAGATACTTCGGAGGTTCTAAAGGGATAAACATGTTTCTAGAGATTTAGAAGCTTTGATTGGTTAAAAAAAAAAAAAACATGTTTTTGTTTTAAAGCTTTCCCAGAAAACCCAATGTCCTGGCTCACTTTCAACTCTTCGGGGGGGATTTCATCTCTGTGAAGCAGCCCTCAAATGATGGGAGGTTTTTTCGGGGGCGGGGGAAACGCACACTAAAGGAAAGCTGTTCCCCCTTCACTAAGATCCTGTTTCTGAAAATTCATATTTGACCCAAGTTCAGTTTGAGACTCTCAGCTGTGGTTGAGAATCAGAGTCGCTTTCTAATGCCAGCTATGATCCTCACACATGCCTGAGCTCCTCTAGTAGAGATGGGAAATAATTTATTACTTTACTAAAGTAGATTTTTCTGGTATCATTGATGAACTTGACGAAGAAAAATATTTCTAAAGATTGAAAAAAAATATATATTTTGAAAAATATCTTAAGAAAGGTTGAGAATTTTTTGTTGTTCAAAAACGTATGGTCAAAAGTTTTGAAAGATTCCAAAAATATTTTCGAAGAAAAGGTTAAAACAAATATTTCAGAAAAAAATACGTTTTTGTGGGTGGCAGCCAATATGACACCACCCACCATGACGCCAGTGCTACTGTCTTTAAACTCCTCCAGCCTGACCAGGGGGGTTGGGGTGGGGTACGAGGATGGAGGAGGGGTAGGGGGGGGTGGGGTGGCAACGTGTGGCTCGGTCTCCGTCGCGTTTCCTAAAGGGCACTGCGACCTCTGAAAGGTCGGCCAGCTCCGAGCCGTCTCTTCCCCGCGGTGCGCTCTGGCGTGGCTGACGGTGCTACTGCCCCCTACAGGCGGCGCTGAAGAAGTACCAGACGGAGCACAAGAGCAAAGGGGAGAGTCTGGAGAAGTGCCAGGCTGAGCTGAAGAAGCTACGCAGGAGGAGCCAGGGCAGCAAGAACCCTGCAAAGTACGGAGACAAGGAGATGCAGGTGAGGGTGTGTGTGTGTGTGTGTGTGTGTGTGGTCTGACAGCCTAGCTTGTTCAGAGATGGTACGGCCAGCTGGTGGGTTACAAGGTTACCGTATGGAACATAGAGGACGTGATTAGAGAGCCAGGAAAATGGGATCCTATTGGCCACAGCCCAGCAGGTTTATGATAGAGGCTGCCAATCGAATCTGACGGAAGACCGTGACTAAAGCCACACACATTGCCCTCAACTTTTGCTCATGTTCTGGATCTCAAACCAACAATGATGACGTGGCCCTAAAGCTCAAACACCACATCCCTACTGCACGTGTGCAGTACCACATCCCTACTGCACGTGTGCAGCACCACATCCCTACCGCACGTGTGCAGCACAAATGTAAGGGCATTTGGCTTCCATTCTGCCAGGTATATTTGCTCCCAGTCTGAGATTTGTGGTTCAGTGGGATTTGTAGTCTTTTGGTGGTGGCTGATGATGAGTTGATGTGGCCCCCGTCAGCCTACCCATGTTGCGTGAACTTGATCTTGGCAGTGAGTGTTCACAGTGGGCCACTCATCACTGCTGTAGTCGCTGCTGTACTTCAGCAGGGTTGCGTAAGGTTTGTTTACGGCATGTGGGACAGGTAATGGGGCTGCCTGCCCTCATGCAGCTCTTGTCATGCTGGAGGCGTGGACCTGCTGCCTGCCCGTCTCCCTCCTCAGGCAGGGCAGTGTCATGCTGGAGGCGTGGACCGCGCTTACGCAACCTGAGGAACACAAAAGCGGGCCTCTCCTCTCTCCCTTCTTTTGTCCTCACCCTTCATCCCCCTTTCACTCTCCTCTCCATTTTGTCCTCACCTCCATTTCAATCGCCTCTCTCTCCATAATACAATCCAATTTGGTAAACCGTACCGAAAGGTTTTGCATGTGCCTGTGTGGCATTCTTTCCGACTGTGGCAATTTCTCAGTCCAAAAGATTGTGATACAAAACACAGACCCCGGGGGGGGTGGGGGGGTGTTGTACAGTCGCTGAGAAGGAGGGCGTCAGGTTTATGGTAACAGACCGACTGTAAGACTCACACCAATGGCTTAAAGGCTGTAGAGAGGAGACTGATGGGTTAGAGGCTGTAGAGATCAGACTGATGGGTTAGAGGCTGTAGAGATGAGACTGATGGGTTAGAGGCTGTAGGGAGGAGACTGATGGATTAGAGGCTGTAGAGAGGAGAGACTGATGGGTTAGAGGCTGTAGAGAGGAGAGACTGATGGAGGGGTGGAGCGAAGTACTAGGAATCGAATGGATAGGTCGAGTGACTGTAGCCTTCTCTGTAGTGTGGGGGGGAGGGGTTGTGGGGGGGAGGCGGGGAGGGGGCGAGTATTTGTTGTGTAATTGTTGGTTTTGACGCGGAGAGAAGCTGAGCATGGGGGGGGGGGGGGGGGGGGGTGTGTGAGGAGGAGACGGAATCTGTGGGTAGACCAGGGAGTGTGTCCTGTCAGTGCCCTGCTGTGTGTCAGTGTGTGCTAATGAGTGTGTGTGTGTGTGTGTGTCTGCTATTACTGTGTGTGTGTGATGGTGGGCTCTGCAGTCCAAAACCTCTGGTCCTTTTCACTTCCATTTCTTAATTAAATGTTGTAACTGCTCAGCGATCGCCTGTGGCGATCCCCAACCCACATTTCCCCGCACGATTGATGTGGATATTAAAACCATAGGCGATGAAAATTCACTCATTTCCTACGGTGTCCCTCAGGGACCATAAAACACAAACCTAATGCCAGGACATAACATGGTAAATCTCCTCTCGCATTTCATATTAAAAGGCTTTGTATCGGTGACAGTAGTGCAGTTAACTGATAGTAATGGGATTGCCTCTGGAAAAACCCAGGAAGTGATCTAGTCTGAGGTTCTGTCACTCGCATGCCTCACGGCTGACTCAGTGACTACTTTTGACAATAAAGCTGTTGGAAAACAAGGGTTGACAGCAGGAGCAGTCTGAGTACATTCACCTCCTTCTTAACTCTCCTGAGAACAATGGCCACTCTGTACAGTGGGGCCCGGGGCGATGAGTCCTGCTTTGCATCTCTGCTTCTCTGGTGCCCGAGGCACTTTAAACTGATGAGATCTGTCCAAATAATCCCCCCCCGCCACAACTCATTCACACACACCTCCAAGCACTGTAGTGCTGTGTCAGATGGCTGAACGGTGAGGGAGTCGGGCTAGTAATCAGAAGGTTGTTGGATCGATTCCCCGCCGTGCCAAATGACGTTGTGTCCTTGGGCAAGGCACTTCACCCTACTTGCCTCGGGGGGAATGTCCCTGTACTTACTGTAAGTCGATAATGATTAAATGTAAATATAAATGTGTCAGGGCAGGCAGGGAAGTCAGGACAGGACAGGACAGGGAGGACAGGGAGGACAGTCAGGGAGGACACATGAGAACATCATACACATTCACACTGCAGCTCAACACCTTTTAATGGAATGATGTCAGAGTGTATCATAGAACATCACAGTGTGTGTGGTTTCTTTGGTGAGGGAGAGGAAATGAGGAGAGGAGGAGGAGGCAAGATGGAGAGGAGGAGAGCCTGGGCTGAATAATTAAAGGAACAGAACAGACAGACCATCTTATTCTCTCTCTCTCCTGCTCGCTCTCTCTCTCCTGCTCGCTCTCTCTCCTGCTCGCTCTCTCTCCTGCTCGCTCTCTCTCTCCTGCTCTCTCTCTCCTGCTCTCTCTCTCCTGCTCTCTCTCTCCTGCTCTCTCTCTCCTGCTCTCTCTCTCCTGCTCTCTCTCTCTCCTGCTCTCTCTCTCTCCATCTCCCCTCTCTGTGAATGACCCAGATTTAAGTCCCCGGCACGTAAAAAAAAATCAGTTTGATGCAAATGTTTGAGAGAAGTTCTGCATTGGGAGGAGTTTTCCAACATCCTCCACATCTGCAGACCATGTTCCAGGTCTCTGCTCCACTCACACCATGCCTCCAGTCTCCTCTGAATTACACCACTAGTCCTTTTACATGGTGCCTCAAGTCGGATTTAAAGGGTTGGAATGTTCCAGTAGCATAAGACATCAAACTGTTCCTTGGTACCAGCCACTGCAATACTGTTAGAAATAGGCCCCTCCCACTGCTTATCTGCTTCACTTTAAACACACTTATTGTAACTTCAGACGAATGTAAGGATTTAATAACGCTCGGTCAAACGTTTGAGAGAGGAGTCCCTCCCTCCCTGTCTGCCTCCCGGTCTGTCTGCCTCCCTGTCTGTCTGCCTCCCTGTCTGTCTGCCTCCCTGTCTGTCTGCCTCCCTGTCTGTCTGCCTCCCTGTCTGTCTGCCTCCCTGTCTGTCTGCCTCCCTGTCTGGCTGCCTCCCTGTCTGTCTGCCTCCCTGTCTGGCTGCCTCCCTGTCTGTCTGCCTCCCTGTCTGTCTGCCTCCCTGTCTGGCTGCCTCCCTGTCTGTCTGCCTCCCTGTCTGGCTGGACTCAGAAGGAGGGCTAGCCTCAGAAAGAGGGCTAGCCTCAGAAGGGAACCTTTAATCTGAGATTGACACTGAATGAACTGCATGCATTAACAGTGCTTGTAATATTGAACTGACTAATGACTGGAACATGTTGCTGCTCTTTGATGTGGATATCAGGAAACGGCTCCAGCTCCTGATTGGTTTAGAAATGTTTCCTGTTTCAGTCAGTTAGGTTGAAATGATTATTACCCAAGTAGGCTACTTTACCAGCTGGTTACCTCAGCGTCTCATGCACTTTACACGAGCACACGCACGCACACCACTGAGGTTGGCCTCCAGACAGACAGCCTGTGGATAGAATCACACCAGAAACTCTGAAGCATGTCTTTGAGAGCTCTTAAGAGCTCATCACACATAACGTGTGTGTGTGTGTGTGGCGGTGGTGGGTGGCTGAGGCGCTCTGTGTGGACGGTGGTGAACCTGGGCTGTAAATTGCAGTCAACACCTGCTTGTGTTGCTCTAATGAGCTTTGTAATGGTGCTGACATTTACATCTGTGTGTGTGTGTGTGTGTGCTCAACGAGAACTATTACTCCTCCTGCTTGCATGTGTCACCTGATGAGTCTGTCGCAGATGCAAGTCAGGTAACAAGAGCATGCTAATGGTTGACATGTAGAGAGAGGGGTTGGCTGTTCCGGAGGTGAGTCTAGCTGTGGTGTAGGTGGATGAGTATGGATAGTCTTGTGGGCTGAATCCTGTGTTTCATGAATGACTAACGCTACCCTGACATTGCCATTATCAGACATGACGTATTCCATCTGTTACAGAGCCTTGTGCTCGCGACATCACACGCTGCACTGTGACATCACACTGTGGGCTGCATATCATCACACGCTGCACTGTGACAACACACGCTGCACTGTGACATCACACTGTGGGCTGCCTGACATCACTTGCTGCACTGTGACAACACACTGTGGGCTGCAGGACATCACACGCTGCACTGTGACATCACACGCTGCACTGTGACATCACACTGTGGGCTGCATGACATCACTCGCTGCAATGTGACATCACAATATAGGCTGCATGACATCAAACGCTGCCCTGTGACATCACACTGTGGGCTGCATGACATCACACGCTGCCCTGTGACATCACACTGTGGGCTGCAGGACATCCTTTCCTCCCCAGAAACGGGTCACCCCAGGATTTAACGTTGAGCTTGAAGCCAGCGTCTTTGCCAACAAAATGTCAGATGCAGATTGAAATGACATTCTATTGAGGGACCAAATCTTTGAAATTCCATTCAAAGAGGAATTGCTGGGGGACAGGCAGGCAGTGAGACAGGGAGACGGGCAGGCAGGGAGACAGGGAGACGGGCAGGCAGGGAGACAGGGAGACGGGCAGGCAGGGAGACAGAATTCTCAGGAAAATATGGGTGCAGAAAGCCCATGCCTGGTGGGTGGGTGCCTGGGTCCTCAGCCAAGGGCGGAGAGTCCTGAGTGGGTGGAGGTGGGGGGTGGGGGGTGGATGGATGTATTAATACATGGAGTGGGATGGTGAGAGCTGTTGAGTGAAGGTGTTTGCAGGCAGGTATTTACGTGTTGGATCTGCTTGTGTCTGACTGGGAGAAGAGATCCTTCATAGCTCAGAAGATGGAGCTCCCATTTTCTGAGCCTGTCCAAATATTTCCCCCGTTTCCATTTCTTCTCTCTGCAGTATGTGGAGGCCATCAGCGGTAAACAGAGCGAGCTGGACAGCTGCATCTCCGAGGGCTACAAGACAGCGCTCTCTGAGGAGAGGAGGAGGTACTGCTTCCTGGTGGACCGCCAGTGCGCCGTGGCCAAGAACAGCAGCGCCTACCACAGCAAGGTAACCCCGCCCCCGCCCCCTGCCGGCTCCTCCCTTCCTCCATCCTAACTGGCCGTCGTCATGGTTATTGACGGGGGAGTGGCCGTGTTGCTTGGTGTTCTGCTCCGTCGTGTCATGGCTGCTGTCACGCCTCGCGAGGCCCCTTGTCATCTCCTCTCTCTTTGAGCTTCCGTCATCATCCAGTACCTACACACACACACACACACACACACACAGTGTCCTTTCCATCGCCTCTCTTTCTCTCCCTTCTCTCTTTTGACCTCCACTCCAAGTCCCCTCAAGGGGTGGAGTGGGAGGAAACAATGTGAGAAGAGGAGGAGAGTGAGAGGAGGGGGTGAGAGGAGGAGGAGAGTGGTCCAGAAGTTGATGATCACCGTGGAGTGGGTGTGTGGGCAGACTGTGTAGACAATACTGACATGGAGAGAGGGAGAGAGAGAGAGAGAGAGGGGGGGAGGGAGAGAGAGAGGGGGGGGGGGGGAGGGAGAGAGGGAGAGAGGGAGAGACAGCGTTTTAAAGCATTTTTGCGAGATGAAGGGATCTGCATGTGTCTCAGTTTAAGATGGCAACAGTGGGGGGAGGAGGGTGAATCTCTCTGTCTCTCTCTCTTTCTCTGTCTCTCTCTCTGTGTGCCCCCTCCCTCCGCCCTTCTGGGAGACAGCCACAGTAGACAGCACTGCTGCTCTAGCTAGGTTAGGGAAGGAGTGAGCAGGAAGAGAACGACACCATCTGCCAGCGGAGTTTATCATCCTGCTGGTGTGTACCACACTCTCCACCCACGGTCAAACAACACACACACACACACACACACACTCTCTAGCTACATTACCTGGCAAGTACACACTGCCAACAGAAAGGGATTACTCACTCACTGCGAGTGAATCCACGAAAGCAGAGACTGACTGAGCAACATACTGACTGTCACACTGAGAGAGAGGGAGGGAGGGAGAGAGAGGGAGAGGATGGTAAGGTCAGAGAGGGAATATCAAATGTTTGACCAACTTGATGTTCAGGTTAATGTTGACATTTCTTCATGTGCTTGATTGGTATCATGCTATAAAATAAGCCAGTTATTTACTGTATACAATAAATAAATAATACATCTGGATGTAGTTATGCTGCTCCTGGACTCTCTCTCTCTTCTTTCTCTCGCAGTTGTTCAGACTCCCACTCTCTCCTGGCAGGACTAGGGTTCGTCACGATCCCTGAGGTTCAACCTGTTACTGTTGTTTTCCAACCTACAAGCTTTGACCTGATTTTAATGTGTTTTATGTCCCTACTCTCGTGTGTGTGTGTGTGTGTGGGGGGGGAGTGTTCAGTGACATAATATCAAATGCAAACTTTTAAATAGTTTGTAAAATACACCTCCCTCCCTCCCTCCCTCCCTCTCCAGGGTAAAGACATGCTGGCCCAGAAGATTCCCATGTGGCAGCAGGCCTGTGCTGACCCCACTAAGCTCCCTGACCGTGCCATGCTCCTGGCCCACCAGATGACCGCCTCGGGGGGCACCCTGGGGGGCGCCCACCACCCCTCCAAGGGCAACCTGGTCATTTCGGAGCCCATCCCCGGGGCTAAGCCCCTCCCTGTGCCTCCTGAGCTGGCAGCACTAATGGCAGGTGGTCAACAGGTGAGTCCTGCTCCTCACCTGGTTACCTCCTAAGGTAGTTCCGTAGGAAGTATATTCAGATTCATGTGAATCAAATGTCGTGCTCAAGTCATCAGATGTGAAGACTGGAGGTCCTAATGTCACAATCTGTCCCAGTGGATTGTGGAAGACTCATTGTCTAATGGTAACACTCCACACACACACGTACATGCATACGTACACACACACACACACACACACACACACACACACCACGAATGGGATGATTACATTACAGGAGCTCCCAGTGCATCCACACCCACACACACTACACATCATGATACCCATTCCACATATGCAAATCAAGTTGTTAGCCTGGTGCGGTAATTAGCATGTTGCTAGGAACCAAATTCCTGTAGCTCCTCTGCCTGCCAGCCTGCTCTCTGCCTGGGAGCTGTGTTTGTGTTTGTTTTCTAATGTCCTGAGAGGAGGCCTCCAGGATTCACATCAAACAGCTGCTGCTAATGAGGATTACACAGTACAAGGCGGCTCCAGACAGGCTCTGCTGTGTAACGTTCCCCAGAGATGGAGCCCTGAAGACAGGAGAACCCCGCTCTGCCTCAGTACAAGACATCCTGTCATCTATAGGTCCAGCCTGTCATCTATAGGACGAGTCTGTCATCTATAAGACGAGTCTGTCATCTATAGGTCCAGTCTGTGGCCATGTGACTATCCCTCAACTTCCCGCGAGAAACACACATCATTCATAATACTTTTCCCTCCAATTCAGTTGATTGATCTCCTCATTAAATAGCATTTCCTGACCCAGTTCCAGACTAGCGGACTCTCCTTCCTGTTGATGTGATAACTGAACATTAGGCAAGCGCTTTGGTGATGTGAGCGGGCACCCTCTCATGAATATGCTCATGTGTCTGGCTGCAGAGGCTGATGGGAGCAGGGGAGGGGATGCTGAACGGAACGACCGGTGCCCACGGGGGAGAAGACTACCAGCGCTGGATGGAGGGCAAGCGTGTCCAGGCCAGGGAGTCTCCTCAGCCTCACAGGCAGGGCAGCGAGGTGTACTCCAACACCCTCCCTGTCCGCAAGGCTGCCCCCGTCAAGAGCAAGACCGCCCTGGGTAAGGCTGGTCTCAAGGCCGCCCTGGGTAAGGCTGGTCTCAAGACCACCCTGGGTAAGGCTGGTTTCAAGGCCGCCCTGGAGAAAGACCTGGATGGCATGGGGCATCTTTGCCCCAGTCGGTTAGGGTTAGGGTTAGGCACACCAAACAGGCACACCGATAAATAAAGAAAAAGTCCACCAGTCCTCCACTGGTGGACTTGGAGGGTTGATTTGTGCCGGGGAAAGGATACCTTCAGTAGACCTGCTCGACCACAGGAGGGTTTAGAGTCTCCTTCAGAAGGAGCTGAACGGAATGAAAAGATTCCTTTAGCTCCTTCCTTTCTCCTCGTGCCTTTAATGGTGCTTGGTGGCCTCTTGCTGAATCACACCCAGAATACCAGCAGGCTCTAATGAAAGCAGGCCAGGCCCAAGAAGGACAGGCACGAGAGCGGAACAAAAGGAGGGACGAGGGATGAAAATAGATGAAGGACGGAGGCAGAAGAAGCAGGAAAAGTCACCTAGGAGTTACGTTGTTTCACCATGAACACGGTCATGCCTTTATCTAAGCCCCAGCAGAGACCAGTGTCGGATTCCTTTTGGATTGTTTCCAACACTTAGAAACCCCCTTCTTCTGGAAATTAGGGTTGTTTTCATGATCAAATGTTAACAATGCCTATTCTTATCCAGTTATATACCTGTTGATTGACAGTCTCCCCCTCATATCCCCTGCTCCCCCCCCCCCCCCCCCTCCCAGCTGAGAACCGCACCCTGCCCAGGTCCAGCTCCATGGCGGCTGGCCTGGAGAGGAACGGCCGCACCCGTGTCCAGGCCATCTTCTCGCACGCCGCCGGCGACAACAGCACCCTGCTGAGCTTCTCAGAGGGTGACGTCATCACCCTGCTGGTGCCCGAGGCTCGTGACGGCTGGCACTACGGCGAGAACGACAGGAACAGGATGTGAGCAGTTCACAACGGGATTCTGAATCCTGTCATGTTCATGGGTTTGGAATGTTTTAATTTGTGCTTCTGGATGCTCATGAGTGCTTGTTCATGCCCCCCCTGCAGGCGTGGCTGGTTCCCCTTCTCGTACACCCGGGTGATCCCTGAGAGCAACGGGGACAAACTCAGGGTCAACAGGTAGGTGTTCCCAGGCTCTGGTCCATCCCCCACACTCAAGGGTTCAACCCCAACGCTCCCGTCCCTGAAGAAAGAACATGACCATTGTGTACTTCTTCAGACTCTGTGTAATTGGAAATTCTGACGTGATTAACATCTTATGTAACGCGTGCGGTTATGTAAATGCTTTCCGTGCTACACGTCAGCACAGGAAGTGCATACATCTTTCATAGCGGTTATGGGAACCCGAATTCTCCTCTGGGAAACAGAACCCCTGATTCGGGTGACATGATCGTCATGAGCAACCATGCAGCATAAGTGTGAGTGGAACTAACCAACTGTGTGTGTGTGTGAATGTGTGTGTGTGCAGCAGTCTGCAGCACGGGAAGAGCAGCAGCACAGGGAACCTCCTGGACAGAGAGGACGGTGCTCTGGCCAGTCAAGAGTACGCCATGTCGTCTCGCCTGCTGGCACAGGGCGCCATGGCAACGCACAGCCGTCAGCAGCGGCCCTACAGCGTGGCAGTGCCGGGGTTCCCACAGGTGAGCGCGCACACACACACACACACGTACATACATACATACATACACACATGTACATAGACAACACACACATGCATACACACACACACACGTACATAGACACACACACACACATGCATACACACACATGTACATAGACACACGAATGCATGTCCTCTCTGGCCATGGTTACAGAAGCGAGACACTGTTCGCCTCAGCACGACACCAGGCGAACTCCTCTACCGAGCAGCTGTGCAACAGCTTCAGTTCTGGTTTTTCTTCTCTCAGAGTCTTGCACGTCTACAGCCTTGTGAAAATGTTCTAGAACATTAGCGTACCGGAATTCGAATCAGTTTCCCTCTGCTCACACTCGTGTGTGTGTGTGCGTGTGATTAGCGGGTATGAGTGTGCATGTGTGTTTGAGAGGGAATGCTTGTTTTCGTCTCTGTGTGTACGTGTGACTGTGCGCATATTGTGTGTGTGTGTGTGTGTGTGATGACAGAGCGCAGACTGGCTGGCTTTGTCTCTTGAGGAAAGTGCTTCTGACAGGCTGATAACAGAGGGCTTAGCCCTCCAACAGGAAGCAGGGAGGGAGGAGAGGGACAGGGAGGAGAGAGAGAGAGACAGGGAGGAGAGAGAGAGAGACAGGGAGGAGAGAGAGACAGGGAGGAGAGAGAGACAGGGAGGAGAGAGAGACAGGGAGGAGAGAGAGACAGGGAGGAGAGAGAGACAGGGAGGAGAGAGAGACAGGGAGGAAAGAGAGAGGACAGAAAGCGGAGGCAGTGTTACATAACTCCACCTTCAACTCCAGCAGCCACTCCCCCTCCCCTCCCCCCCCTCTCCTCCCCCCCCCTCTCCCCCCCCCCCTCTCCTCCCCCCCCCCTCTCCTCCCCCCCCCCCCCCCCCCCCTCCCCTCCCCTCTCCTCCCCTCCCTCTCCTCTCCTCTCCTCTCCTCTCCTCTCCTCTCCTCTCCTCTCCTCTCCTCCCCTCCCCTCCCCTCCCCTCTCCTCCCCCCCCCCTCCCCTCCCCTCCCCTCCCCTCCCCCTCCCCCTCCCCTCTCCTCCCCTCTCCCCACAGAGCAGTGAAGGTGGACAGGCTGATTGCCAGGCTGTAATTACTCTCCACACATTATGGAACTACTTCAAAAAAAAAAATCTGTAGTTGAGAAAACTTGCAATGCTAAACTTCTCCGGTTTTCTTAAAAGAATCTCGTTAATGGGATGACGTCCTAAAGCAAAATGTCAAACTTCTTAGTCTGTGACAAAGGAAATGTGTACGGCAGTGCTTCACAAAAATCTTCTATCCGAGGGCTCTCAGGCTTGCACCTACCCATCAAGTTCTCTTTAGAAAAGTTAACTTTTCTGATCTAAAGACACTGCATCTTTCTGAGCTATGTACTGCTACTGCCCCCTTCTGGATAGTATTGATACTGCTACTGTTATTTCACAGCACATACTGTAAGCTTATACAGCTGTACCTGTATTAAAATTACAGTTGGTTAAATGTAATTGACTGACGATTTGTTTTATATTTTCACAGCAAAGACTTGAAGAGTATGAGGGCCACTTCCCCACCAGGTAAGACTCCAGATTTCATTCTCTTCACATGCAGGTGGTGCTTGACAACTCTGTAAGAAGGGTAGACCAGATAGGCAGCCCCACCCCTGTGAGCCCAGGAGAGCCCGTACAGGAAAACAAGTGTCCACTTTTATCTCACTCATCAAAAGGAAACATTCCGGTCCTTTTCGTTTTACAGTTATTTTGTCTTGTCGTTTCCATTGTGTTATTTATTTATGTTGTATTGTTATGTTTTTTTTTTTTTTTTTCATTATGTCAAATTTTAAGTTGATGTAACGATGGTCGAGTTCAGCCGTCCACAGTGCAGGGTAAGCTGGTTGACCCTGACCCCCCCCCCCCCAGCCCCACGGATCCTCTCGCTGTCCTCATCACTGCTTATCTGTGTCACATCTGGAGTTTCTATCTTGATTTTTCTCCTTTTGTTCATTCACCTGATCTCAAGGAAAGCCCCTTGCATGCCCCCTCCCCCTTCTCGTAGCTGTAGCC
The DNA here is from genome assembly GCF_021917145.1 of Hypomesus transpacificus. NCBI lineage: Eukaryota > Metazoa > Chordata > Actinopteri > Osmeriformes > Osmeridae > Hypomesus > Hypomesus transpacificus. The sequence goes on from NW_025813787.1 coordinate 128,229, forward strand.
CCCCCCCCCCCTAGTGGCCACACACAGCGGTGTCCCTCAAATCCAGCACACACAGTATTTCTA